>NW_022475379.1:0-55863 GCF_009193585.1 Aspergillus caelatus
AAAAAAAAAACCTGAACCCTACACCCCAAGTCCCAGCTAGACCTCTAAATCTCCGAGAGCAATATATGAACCACAACGACCATCCAAATCCAACCAATCAATCCACCAATCCACATGAATCCTCAACATCAAGACCGGCCGCCCCGTTTCAAAACCGCAATCACACACCACCGTCTCCAATGCTCGTCTTCACCCTCCCTTACAGGCACCCATTCCCTCCGCACCTCAACCCCCGACTCAATATAAGCCGCCAAATCCCTCTCAAAGGCCAACTCAATCTCAAACCCCATAGCCAGCATCATCTCGAAAAACTCCGCCACGACCACGCGGCCCAAATGCGGCTCGGACACCACCCAGACCTTGCCACCAGGAGCAAGGAACCACGCCATCGAGCGCGCGAGGCTCTCGTGCTGCGACTTCTGCCAGAAGCAATCAGCGGCGATGATACGGGTAAA
The DNA here is from genome assembly GCF_009193585.1 of Aspergillus caelatus. NCBI lineage: Eukaryota > Fungi > Ascomycota > Eurotiomycetes > Eurotiales > Aspergillaceae > Aspergillus > Aspergillus caelatus. The sequence continues at coordinate 456 of NW_022475379.1, forward strand.
GGCGCCCTTGTTTTGCCGGGCGAATGGGTCGGAGAACACGCCCCATTCATGGGGATGGATGGGGACATCTGCGGTGGGGCGATGGTGCAGATTGGAGGCTATGTTGGAGGCGATTGTGCCTGAGAGGGCGGGTGAAGATGGGTGATCTGTTGCTACCACTTTGGCTGCGTTGGCTAGGGCGCAGATGAGTGAGGGGAGTGCGGCGCCTGGTTCCCCCCATCCCATGGGATAGGGGGTGGTGTTAATGGTGGTGGTGGTGGTCTATAGAGAAAAGACAGAGGGTAACGTTACTCACCGGCGCCTAGTTCCAGTACGGTCTCGCCTTCTACCTGCCATAGCCCATGAGGTTCTTTCTTCTTATCGGGCTGTGGTGTCTCTGCGCGGCTGTAATATGCGTCTTCTACGCCCTCGGCCACTACTATGGCTGCGTTCCATAGGTAATGAGCAAATAGCTTGCGGCCCTCGTTGACCTGATCGGCTTGGTTGTCTTTCTCTGCCGGTTTTGTAGCATTCTCGTCTGAATGCTTATCATCTAGCCTCGGGTACCCGGGCACCATGATCTTCAGGTCGCCCCAGCGGGTGCCGTAGAGAAGCTCCTGGCCAGGGCCGCCTGGCTGTGGTGGCGGGTTACTATCTGGGAAGAGGTGCGACCGGAAAACACCGAACACATCCTCCGGTGATTCATTGATATTGGTGTTGAGTTCCTCAGGTAGTCCTGGTGCTGGGACGCTGGGGGTGGGGAGGTTCCGTAGACGCGAACGGAGCATTGTCTTTTTCTTGCTTTGGAGGTGGCTGCCGAGAAAGGGAATGAATGTATTGTTTCTTTTAGTCTAGTCGTCTCCTCGTTTTGACTATGGGTTTATTATAACCGATTCTGTTGACAATAGGTGGGGGTAGTAGTGTACTCTTTATGTATCTCAGCCGTGCAGCGGGAGCCAGATCTGGTGCCCCACTCACTACTAGTATGGCCTTGGAGATTAAGGGTTCGTAACAAACTACGTATTATAGAGAGATCTTCAACTTAAGAACGGCAAGGTTTTGAGTGACAGAATGAAGCCTTGGAAGGGATGTATAGCTCGTGCAAACCCCGCCAGAGCTCTGATATATTATATAGTAAATGCTGTGTTGTCCAAAGAATCATGCCAATCTGTTCATATATGCAATATGCCCAACGAGAGAGGAACTAAAACTACTGGGATATCCGCTATAACGCTCAAGCAGTACAAATCATGCACACAATAGATAACACCCTCATAAACCCCACAACCCATGCTACATGACATGAATTTCCCACAAAAATGCAAGGCTAAAACAGGGAGAAAAGGGAAAGAGGAAACTAAGCTTTCACCAGTTTCCGGTCTCGGTCTCGGTCTCGGTCTCGTTCTTGCTCGTGCTCGCGTTCACGCTCAGTCATCGGTTGTCCACCCTCTTTCGCGGCGGCTGCGGCCCGCGCGTGGTGGTCAACCGTGTCGAGGATCGCTTGCATTAGCCGTTGATTGGCATCTGGGTCATCATCCTCGGCGGCTGGGTTGGTGTTGCGATTGATGCCGATATGCCTGTCATGACTTAAGGAGCCCCCTCGGATCTCACTCATCGCCCGGCGGGGCGACGGCTCCTTCCCGAGTGGAGTCCCGGGTATGGGACCCGCTGTCGGAGCGGATTCCCTGCGCACGTTATACTCGATCTCTCGGTGACGATCGATTTCGGGCACCACTACAGCCAAAGGGGGCGTGGGAGCGGAAGATATAGATGGGGCCATCGGGGCCGGTGCTGTGGTCGTCGGTAAGGACTCTTTCGGGGTCAAACTCTCTGGTCGCTCCCGTGTCATTGGATCGGGGCGTGGCTCACGGGGCTCACGTGGCTCCTGGAGCTCCTCCGCTTTGACATCCTTCCAAGAACACTTGGCATGCTTCTTCGTGCAGCCCATGCATGCTGTAAGGTTCTTCAAGCAATCCATGTGGAGGCGACGACACCGGTCACATGGGGGCAGTATGCGTTCACCGCGTTGCAGCTCCTCCATGCGGGCAACCATCTCCATCTTGAACGGGCCGCCGTCGTCCTTCTCATGGTGGTGGGACTTGGGCGGAGGGAGTAGCGATGACGGAGTGTTGGGGATGGCAACTGTGGCTGGGGCGGGGGTGTACATATTGTACTCTGTCGCATCCGACGCCCGCGGCCGTGGCCGGGATGACTGGCGGTTCTGGGACCCAGTCCCTTCTTCATAGCTGCGAGATTGTCGGTCTTGGGTAGTGAAGAACTTCTTCATCAACTCCGCGCGCGTTGTCGGAGATGCGCCTTTGATGGAGGTCCCATTGATAATGGTGACATTATCTGTGTTGGAGTGCGAGAACATAAACTGTTGTGACAGCGCATTGTCTTCAGTCGTGGGTTCCCCACCGAGCCGGCCGGTGTTGACCGCAACGAAGCCGGTGGAGGGAGACTGGGTGTTCGAGTGGCTGCTGCCGTTCAGCGGATGTTGACTTCCATTGGCGTCGCGCCAGACGGGGCTGATAGAGCGATGTTGTTGTTGCTGTTGCTGCTGCTGTTGCTGTTGTGGCTGTTGCGATTGCGATTGCGATTGCGATTGTGATTGCGACTGCGAATGAAGAGATAGATCATTCTCTCGACGGGTGACAATCGCTGTTCTTCGGTTTTTGAGACGATGATTGAGTTGTCTCGCTCGCGCGGACACTAGAAGAGGCGAGCGGTTAGCGTCGGCAGCCATACACATCGCTTTACATGGAAACTCACCTTGGTCCGCGACCTGGATAATTTGTTGGAGGTTCTTCTCCAAAATCTCCAACGCGCCCAACTCCTTCTCCTCATCCTCAATAATCGGCTGCGGAGGGATCATTTTCTGCGGCATTCCCGATGCGATCAGCACGAAGTCTTCTTCGCTGATTTCCACCCGACACTGCTTGGTGTAGAATTGACAGACTCGCACACCATTGCGGGTCTTCTCCAGATTGAACTGCTCTGGCTTGCTCTTGGCGAACTCCACCACGTCCAGCCAGGTAATGTTGGGGGAGTCTTTGCCGTGCGATTTGAGCACGCGGGGAGGGCCATCGAAAAGGCGCTCAAAGCGCTTGATCAGGATGGGCCCCAAAGGGCATGCGCCCAAATTTCCGGCAATACTTTCGTGACGATGTAGGACACCATCATATTCACCGATCAGGTGTATGATCGCGGGCATCGTATCATCGATGGAGACCAGAGGGAGATTATCCGGATACTGACGCGCCAGGTAGTTGATCTGCAGGTGGTTCGAATGGGTTTTGGGAACTTTGGAAGCGATGGGAGGGAAATCGCCGGACGGCGATCGAGGTCGCTTGCTGGACGGCTCTGCCGTCGCTGTCCTGGACTCCATGGCGTGCGGAAGAGAAAGTGAGCCGGGGAGGCGCACAAGTCACGAAGCGGGATTGAATAAATACAATAAGGGAAAAAAAGAAAAAAGAAAGAAAACGACGGCGGCAATGACTCGTGGAAGATGGCGTCAGAAGCGCAAAGGGGAAATTATTAAGCGATTCCAGGGCGATTGAGTAACAAGAACGTGGACGAAAGAAGTGCAGCCGATGGCGGAAGCACTGAAGGCTGCGGGTTGAGGTTTAGCCACTCGTGCCCGTTCAAGTTAGGTAATGACAATAAGAGGTACCCCAACGAATCTGGGGTTCGAGGGGAAAAAGGTCGAGAAAAAATACACGAAGAGAAAGAAAGAGAAAAAGAGTAATGACCAGGGCAGGATACGCGCGTACACCGAGATGCGGAAGAAAGAGGAGGGGGGAGGAAGGAGAGAGAGAAGATGTTGGGGAGGGAAATGGGAGAGAGCGGACGCTGAGGAGAGGAAAGGAAGCTCACGGGAGGGGGGTATATTTGGAACAAGAGATTGAAGGGAGAAAAAAAAAAAAAAAAAGGCGGACGGAACGGAATAGCCGTTGGGTAGGTTAAGTTTCTCCTGGAAAATACACAGTATCACGCTCGTTCCATCAATCTTGGTTATCTTTAGGTGTGACTGGGGATGGAAATGTCATTCAACCCAATCACTTTCGTTCCTGACTTGGAATGGAAGGTAGTAGTCAGGACAACTCTCATCCAGTGAAAGAGCTGGAGAAAGGACATGAGCGAAACAAAAACACCCAATGATATTACCAACAGTGCAGTTACTGACGGTGAGCGGAACGGACGCAAAAGCTCTGTTCCTTCAATCTTTTCCTCCCTCCCGTAAGGTTCGATGATGCCGAGTGGGACACGATGAATGGCTGGATTGAATGGACCCGAACCCACAGCCGGGGATTGGGCGATCCTGAAAGTCTCATCTAACCCGATCCCTCTTAGTCGCGGTCCCGTCAAGACAAGGTGAAGGGTGAGTACCTTAGCGCCTTAGGCAATCCAGCACGTAGCGGGCGGAGTCCCGCCGGTCTCTTCCGCCGTCCATTCGGTGTGGCCCGGGAGCTCGGAACAGACTCGTCACCATTCATACCTGTTTTTTACTTGGTACGTAGTACTCGATCTTACCGGCAGCCTAGGAGAGTATCTTGAGCCATTTTCTTTCTTCATTGATTGATGAACATTGATTGATGAATTGAGATCTTATTATTGAGAGATTGCTTTTCGCTCCCGAGTGAAATATTATTATTATTATTATTATTATTGTTAGCATCGGATTGGAATTTCGTCACTAGTGTAGAAAAGATATACCGCTATTTTCCCGAAGTTTGATGGGGGCTTATGTTATGATCCCTTCTGATTGCATCAATCTCATATCAGATAGGAGGAAAGATACCAACCTAGGGACCGAATTCTGAAACCCCTTGCATGACCGGCCTATCGGTAGGACAATGACAACCTAAAATTCCAGATTCATCCGTGACGAGGACCATTTTGAAATTCTTCGAAATTAATAAAAAGTAACAGAAACCTGTTTTTTTTCCCCGTCTTTTCTTCAGGTGTAGCTCCCAGGCACACCAACATCAAACGTAGGATACTGGTCGAGTGTATGTACATACTTTGTCGATACCAGTATAAAGGGAAGGTCCCATTTTCCGAGACCAACCCAACTTGCCGCTCCGCCCGTAAGGGTGCTGCCTAAGCCCGACCTCCATTGGGTAAAGGCCGACTCTGGCCGTCCACTCCACTGTCCTCTTACCACCCATGTGGACTGGATTTCATACACGCTAGTACGGGACGGGAGTAAGGTATGGTCACTGTTGACCGTGTGACGCGCAGTAATTGTGCGTTATCAGAGATTTTTTCCTTTTTTTACCTGGTGATGCTTAGCGGTCCGTTCCCGTGACTTGTAGGTTCCCTCTCACGGCTACCTTGCCTGCTGCTGACCTACTGTTACTGCTATTATTGTTGAACCACAGAGGCACAGCACATTTGTTCTCTTGCCGCTGACTTACTGAATCGGCCCCCTCCTCGAAAATCCCTCATACATCCGTGCCCCTTCCACCCCATCCTTTCCTGCAATTTGACGGACCAACCAAGTCCAAAGTGGGATCTGGTCTCTCACTCACGCACCCACCCATTGCAATTCTAGACAATTCCCCTCATCGGTTCCCCTCTCTTGTCTTACTATCTTTTCCCCTCTCTATAATATAACCGAGGAAATACAATCAACAAATAAAAAACCCCCAAAAAAATTAATAAAAAAAAACAAAAAACTTTGTCCCAGCCAAGCATGTCCGAACGAGGATCCTTCCGTGGAGGTCGTGGCCGCGGCGGAGGCCACGACAGGTCTGGCGGCCGTGGCGGTCATGCCAAAAGTGGCGGTGCTGGTGGCGGTGCGCAGCAGCAGGAGAAGCCCAAAAAGGAAAACATCCTCGACCTCAGCAAGTACATGGATAAGGAAGTTCGGGTGAAGTTCAATGGTGGCAGAGAAGGTAGGCCCACTCCTGTCATATCGGTTTTCTATTTTTTTTTTATATTTCCCAGATCCACTGACCGGTGCACAGTCGTCGGCACGCTCAAGGGATTCGACCAACTGATGAACCTGGTTCTCGATGATGTCAAGGAATCTATGCGCGGTAAGTGACTCTGGTATTTGTCCATAGCTTTTTTGCTTAATTCTAACGGCTTGTAAATAGATGACGAGGGCAACGAGAACACTCGTTCGCTTGGTTTGATCGTTGCTCGTGGTACTATCATTGTGCTCATCTCACCTGCTGATGGCAGCGAAGAGATTGCCAACCCCTTCGTGCAAGCGGAGGAGTAAACGAAATCACATATGACGGATAATACCGGCCATTTCTGACATCAGCCTTGCATCTTTGGTCTTAGAGAAGTTCAAGACGAGCTCCCCTGCTCTCATGCGATACTTATCACAGCAATTGCGGATTTTAGTCTATTGCCTTTTGCGTGTGTGGACTGGTGTCAGACTACTTATTTAGCCATCCCCTCTATCACTCAGCTTGCTAGCGCCCCGCCTGGCAAGTCTTTGTCTTTCTCCAGAAAGGCTGATGTTGGTGTATCCACTCTATGAGGTCGAGTAGTATCTCCGCCTTTGGTTGTTGTTAATAATATGAAGCGTCTGAAAGCGAATGGTCGGAAGCAGTTAAACGCAAAAATAAAATAATGAATCACGAGTCATGAAAACCATGACATTATTCATCCGCATAGCTTTGTTCTACCGAATGTTGATCGCTACTAAGATATCGTCCACATGGCGTGACCGTGCTAAGCCCGTGACATCATGTTATATGACAGTAAGCTAGCGTCATGGAAGCTCAGAGCTAAATTACATTTCTGGTCACGAATACGATTACGAATGCTCTAGACCGTCGCAGATTGGACAGCTTGAGGTGGACATATTCAAGGATCCTGATCAATCGGCTTTGTTGGAAAGTTAACGCCGCTGCTTAATATAATTTAATCGGCAGCCTATATTCCACCATAAATACAGCTCGATACCCATGTACCAGCTACGTTGATCCTGCACCTATCCTATCCTCCCTTATCGTGTTTATCCCGGAACCCTAAGTGATACTAAACTGAATCACCATGAAAGTCCATCTCTGGTCGGTGGCAGTAACAGCCACCCTCTCCTCGGCCTTATTCATTCCCACCTCCCAGCAAGCCTTAAATGACCTCGACCTCGACAACATCGACGTAAAAGATAAAGCCGCCCTCGACGATTACCTCTTCCAACTCTCGCTCTTGGACGCCGCATCCGAATTCACCTCTATCTTCGACACAGTAGACGCAGAAGACTACGACTGCGACTGCTTGGATGATGACTACTATGGCGACACAGAGTACCTCCCCGAGGACATCACCGAGCTGCCCCCCTTCTCCCAACTACATCCCCCACACCACCCGCCTTCCGACAAGACCATCTACGAGCTCATCACCGAAAGCAAATACACCACTATCCTGGCGAAGCTCATCAAAGAAGACGAGGAACTAGTCCATCTCCTCAACTCGACAGAAGCAAACCACACTTTCTTCGCTCCCACAGACGACGCATTCAAGAAGATTCCGCACCACGAGGACCGCAAACCACCCAAGGAGCTCATCCGCGCTGTCATCAAGTACCACCTCGTCCCAGGACTTTGGGATGCCCGCACCGTCTTCCATAGCCACACCCTGCCGACTGAATTGGAGAGTCCAGCATTGGGAGACAAGCTCCCACAGAGACTATCCGTCCGAGTAGGCTGGAGAGGTCTCACGCTAAACTTCTATAGTCGGGTTGTAGCACCTGATATCGTAAGTCATCCATACCCCAATATCTCTCTCTTTCTCTCTCTCTCTCTCTCTCTCTCTCTCTCTCTCTCTCTCTCTCGTCATTCATCCCTCCAACCAAAAAAAAAAAAAAAAAAAAATTGCAACCCACCAAAACTCCAAGAGAAAAAGAAACTAACAATCTCCCAGCCCGGGAAAAACGGCCTCATCCATGGTATATCCAGCGTCCTCATCCCACCCCCAACAACCAAAACCCTCCTCGACCTAGTCCCCACAAAATTCAGCACCTTCGACCTCGCCCTCATCAAGACCAACCTCACCATCCCAGAAAACAAAGACAAAGATACCAAAAAGGGCCACACAATCTTCGCCCCCTCAAACACTGCCTTCAGTAAACTCGGCCTCAAAATCAACGCCTTCCTGTTCTCACCTTACGGCCAGAAATACCTCCTCGCTCTTCTCAAGTATCATATTGTTCCGGACCGCACGCTGTACTCGGATGTCATTTACACGGAAAAGGGCGAGATCCGGCCGTTTGGGGTCAAGGGATTCACTCATTTGGATCTGCCGACGTTGCTGGGGGACAGGAGGTTGAGTGTTGATGTGGCGCGGTTTGGGCCGTATGCTTCGTTGAAGGTTAATGGGTTTCAGCGGGTGGCGGTTGCGGACGCGTTGGGGCGGGATGGGAACGTGCATATTTTAGATGAGGTGTTGGTTCCGCCGAAGAAGGTAGTGGAGGGGGCGGCGGAGTGGGATGAGTGGAATGAGGAGTTGACGGTGGAGGATCTGAAGGAGCGGCTTGCGGGGTGGGTGGAGGAGGATGATCATGATAATTATGATGAGGGGATGGAGCTGTGGACGCATGGATTTGACTTGTAGGTTGAGCCGTTTGCTGGTTTGAGTATCATATATACTAGTTACTTTCAGGATGCCAAAAGTTGGCTCTACGAGATATGTACGCACATGCTAGGTCTACCGAGCCATTCGAATAATGTGATATGTCTGTAATCAATTGCATCTGTATCTTCGTGCATATATCAATGGCGTCATATTTTCAAAGCAAGCAAACATCCGCTGCCGGGTTGCAATAAAATCAACTCGGGGAGGTATGATCCCAGCTTTCCGCACAGATAAAAGCAGTTGTAAGTCGGCCGTGAGACTCAGTCTTCTGAGGGCAGATTTCTAAAAATGTATCCTCCAAAATAAGAACCATGTGCAATGACATCGCCAGATCATTTCATACGAGATATCTCCTTAACCTACTTCCCTCCGCATATATAAGAAGTCTTTCCTCCGGGGGAAAGGGTCCATCGTGGGATTGGCCCCTCTATAGGGCTGTTTAATGAAGCCTTCTGGTCGGCTTCAGGAGCGCCTGAAATGACGACTCCAGTGCTTTCTTGATATCTTTGTAGCTAACAACAAAGCAACTTTGTTCATCGCGACTCACCAAAGTGATTTTCTCATCGGTGCCCGCATCTAACTTATTTAGACAAGAAAGCACATGACCCAGATCAACGACCGGGTCACCCTGAGCATCAACTTGGTGGAAAACGTAGTCGCGGAACATCTTGAGGAAGTATCGCTCCCCATTCTCAGACCACTGCCGGTCGTGCTCATACTCCGGCCGCTCGTTGATGAGATTCAATTTGGTCACTAGACGGACCAAACGGCCATTCTCAAGTTCCCGGCTCAAGTCCGACGTCAGTTCATCGTCCATGTGAAGGGCTGAATCGAATGTTGACATTAATTGTGAAGAAATGCCAGTTATGAAGATGTCAATATTTCGATCTTGGTCCTTTTGCAGTCCATTGAGCAACCAGAACACCGAATTTTTGAGTTGTGGACTGTAAGCACGTGTGAAATGTTCCATAGCTTTGGTGGGGTTATGCATGACACTGGGCGTATTGGCGCCCAAAGTCATAATGAGTTGTCCGAAGTTAACCAAGTCCTGACGCTGGAGGTCCGCCATAGACCGCTGGGTGTCATACTGGACCACGTCCATAATGGCACAGGCGTTCAGGCGAATACGATTTTTGCCGGTGACGAGAACTTTACTAGGATCAAGAATCCTTGCGGCAAGCCCGTTGCTGTGGATGGACTTGAGGCCGTTTGCGATCTGGGTCATATAGCCCCACAAGACCTGCTCCGGAATATGCGTATTATGCCGACCTTGAAACCTATTCCCAGCACCCAGATGTTGTTCCGCAAGTGTTTTGGAGAGAGGGTGGTAGTCAGTGACAAAGATCAGCGAGCTGTCTTGGAAGCTCCTGCTGGTAAATGCATCGTGAACTGTTACCACGCTTCCATTACAAACTCGTTTCCACGCCTGGACCGAACGGATCGCTTTCTCATTTGTCAAGCGAAAACCTTGGGAGCGAGTCAGCTGGGATATTTTGAAATTGAAGAATACAAGAGTTCACCTTCGAGTCTTCGAAGAGCATAGAAATTGCCATCTTTGCTGGACTGCGCTTTGTATACCCAACTGGGAAAGCCAAAGATGGTTGCGTTCTTCTGGTGATTTAGATCCAATGGGACAAGGGAATGGAAGTAATCGACTTGAGCGGGTAGTTGGGTATCTGGCTTCCAGTCAGCTCCGCTGGGTATGGCTCATGAAATGGAATCGGCATACTCGGCAAGGTTTGTAGTGTAGCTGCGGCTTTCTTCTGCAGTTCCTCGCGGAAGTCATTGGGAAGGAAAAGGTCATGAACATTCCGTTGGTAGCCTAGAGTGTTTTGGCTATGAGGACCAATAGGAGCGTACAAATGGTACTGGACCTGTATTGAGGATGATAATGTAAGACATGCTCATAGTCTCAAGTGGCGTAGAGACCTACCGGTTGTTGGAAGCCAGACTGTCCGGCGAAAAAGGCACCGCCTAGTGCTGCAGCTGCCGCCGCAGTATCATGTGCAAAAGGGTTTGCCTGGACTGGACCGACCGCACTAGCCGCAGACAGGGGGTTCGAGGCTGTCACAAAAGGATCAAACGGGCTCGTCGAAGGAACGCCACCGTTACTATTCCCTTGGAGAGAGGCCTGGGGACGTGTGTTAGTTAAGTTATAACGAGAAGGGCCCGTAGAGTGTGTCATGTGATGGGACTCTGATGGAAATTGACAAACGGGGGAGGTAAAGAGGGTCGCAGGCATGTAGCCGCAGTCCGTCCAAACGCTCTGCATCTTAATAGCAATAGGCTTGCCTAATCTGACAAATGCAGGATGCCAGCTACCGATAGTTTCGGTAGCTTTTAGGGGCGACAGAAATTCTCGAGCAGGCAGAGTGGCAGGATGTGGGGTTAAAAAGATAGAAGAGTGAATTGCCATAGGCAAGGGAAGTTTATTTATTTTCCGGTTTTTTGTTTGCATTTTCACTCGCAAGGTGCAGTCTTACCAAGTGGGTAGTATCAAAGCCCTGAGGCACAAATTCCTGTACTTCAGCCACAGACCAGTCCGGCGTCATTGTTTCAGCACGACCCGACGGGGTGCTGGTATTAGATCCTGCTTTGAGTCAATGGGCAATGGTGCACCAGTAAGTGAAGGGTCATCATGACATACGTGAAGTTATATTCCTTGGTTGGAAGGGAGCTGCATTGGCAGCTTTGGGGGATATTGTTGCAGCTTTCTTCGCTGTAACTGATGCTGTAGTTGGCGAAGAGCCGTTGGAGGATAGTAGAGAGGGTGTAAAGCTCGGGGAGTCGACGTTCAGCCGTCTTCTACTGTTGTTGCTACTGGTACAATCCACGTAAGTCATTGTCACTACACGTCGAAACTGAACTTTTCATGAAGAGAAGTTCAGTTCGCTGCCAGGGTATGCCAACCTGTCGGATTGATATGTTGTATTCACTTTATGCGGGTCATGATTGAAGGCGCATCCTTTCGGGAATAAATGCCAAGGTCAGATGAAGTTCGTAATGATGATACATGCGGTAATGGGCTAAGGGACTATCGCGGCACCTTTATCTTCATATCGACAACGACCGTATATGGTCACATTTCGACATAGGGTATCTTTCGCATTTTCTACCAGGACAACAGCATATCATGTCAGGTCAACTAGAATTACCCACATTGTGAATCCAAATGTATGTCGGACTAACCTCGTGCCTTCATTTTAGGTGATCCCGTCGCCCGGCGGGAGTCATCCAGGGTAGGCTTCCCTGCGGAAGCCATTGTATCTCAATCCACGATTCGGTGGGGGATTAACGTGAAACGATATCCATTGACTCAGAACAAAGAAAAACCGGACGACCGAGTATATCTAGAGGAAACCACATTCCTCTACTGAATAAATTCTGCAGCCTAATCCAACCAGTGGGTGACACTTGCGTCACGCCTTGAACAAAGGGTTTTGCTAGGGCAATTCGCAAGAAGCCAAAGACGGATACGTATGTATTTCCAAATTGCGCCGCCCTCAACGCGAGAGAATATACAATCTAACAAAAAGAACCGATGAATCACCACCCGAAGACTAGGAACATAACGCCGTCTTCATGCCACGGATGGGTTGAAGAGGGTTTCGCGAGGCGACATGGGGATAACAGGGCCCGCGGGGAGAGGGGAAGGCGAGAGAGGGAATGGAATGAGATGGTCTGTGAGTGTCCAACTCCGGAATGGCCTGTGCACGGACCATGTACTGACACCAGGCGCGCGTCTACCGCTAACCTCGAGGCGGCGATGACGGAACTCTACCTAGTAAGAGGACAGCTAAGTCATCGACGTTGACCAGTCGTCACTACTTTGATATTTCTCACATCTTTGGGCTCCCGGGCTCCTTGTTCTTTGAAGAGTCTTTTATTTAACCGTTTTGTATTTAACTATCTCCAGGCTTATTCACTGCGTTACGTTTACGGTCCACATCCATTAGCTATTAGTACCTCTCCGTTGATCCCGACGAGCCTCTCACAAAAGCAATTGTTTTCCCCAATTGTATGGATCGAGCCATTGATCGACAATGTCCTCCTCGGAGCTTGATATCTCCCAGCTCTCCGACAGCGAAAGGTCTGCTCTAGACACCTATATAGCTGTAACCGGTCAGGAGCCATCTGAAGCTATTCCTTTGTTGCGCCGTTCTCAATGGAATGTGCAGGTATGACAGATCTCATATGTAACAAATCAGTTGAGTGATAGCTGCAGCTAACAGATCAAACCGAAGATCGCTATCTCCAAGTTTTTCGATGGGGAAGGCCCAGACCCAGTCGAAGAAGCTCGTGCAGCTCTCAATACCCCTCCTCCTCGACCTAACCGTCAAACCCAAAATCTCATGACAGATGACCTCACCGCAAACTTCTCCTCGGCTGTACGTGCCGCCGACCCTGCTCCCCGAGTTGAGACTCAGCCAGAAGGACAACCGGTTTATCGTCCGCCTTTCCTACTAGCTCTCCTATTCACTCCGATCAACCTTCTATACCGATTACTTTACAGTTCCTTCCGCCTCTTTGGGGCACTGTTCCCTTTCCTTCCACGTTTCTTCAATACAACCGCAAGCTCAGCTCTTCACGGTACGCGACGGAACACCAATGGACGCCGGCCACTGGGGCCTAAAGACACGGCCGCCAGGTTCATTCGAGAGTTCGAGGAGGAATATGGTACCAACACGCTGCCTTTCTTAGAAAATGGATACAATATGGCTCTAGAAAGAGCCCACCGGGACCTCAAATTTCTTCTCGTGGTTCTCCTGGCTCCTGAACATGATGATACGAACGGTTGGGTCCGGGATACCCTCTTGTCCCGGGAGGTCATCGACTTTGTCAATGACCCGCAAAACAACGTCATTGTTTGGGGAGGCAATGTGCAGGATTCGGAGGCATACCAGGTTGCAAACTCTCTTCGGTGCACCAAGTTCCCTTTCGCAGCTGCCATTGTTCACACTCCCAATGTATCATCAACGGCCATGTCCGTCGTCTCTAGAATATCCGGGACTACTTCGCCGTCAGAATTTATTGAGAAACTCCGAACCGCCATCTCACAGCACAAGGAGCCTCTAGAGAGGATCGGGGTCACTCGGGCCGAGCAACAGGCTTCCCGCAGTATACGGGAACAGCAAGACTCCGCCTACGAGCGTTCATTAGCCATTGACCGTGAGCGAGCGAGACAAAGACGGGAAGCCGAGGCAGCCAGACAACGGGAGGAACAAGAGGCTGCTGAGCGCCAGGCCGCGGAGGAGAAGCGGCTCCACGATCTCCAGCAGTGGAAGCGTTGGCGGGCACAGGCTATCCCCGACGAACCGAGCGCGGATGTCAAAGATGCCGTTCGTGTTAGCATTCGACTGCCTTCGGGCGAACGTGTGATTCGGAAATTCGCGCCAGAAGCTGACCTTGAAGAGTTGTATGCATACGTTGAGTGCTATGATATCCTGCAAGAGTCCAACGAGAAAACCACGGATGTTGAAAAACCAGATGGGTTTGAACACCAGTACGGGTTTCGACTCGTTTCCCCTATGCCCCGCGTTGTATATGAAGTCGGTGCCGGAGGGACCATCCGGGAGAAGATCGGTCGGGGAGGCAATCTCCTTGTCGAATCAATCGATGACGAAAGTGATGAGGAGGAAGATGAAGAGTCCTAGATCTCAATGGGGGCTGTACTAGTAATGTATGCATACTAGCTGAGGGCAATTCATGGAGTTAAACTAGACCTGTCTAACTAGTCTCTTTCAAATTTGATACGATAATGATCACGAACAGTATCGGGCACGTCGAATCGACGGTGCTCTCTACATCTGTAAAACATGAATAACTTCAGGATGCTTCGCATTGGTACCAGAACCGACACGCTGGGTTGGTGTTTGACGCTGAAAACTTAGTCTACTTGTCTCTCTAGGCACATACCAAGCATAAACTTTCCAGTGGATAGGAGCCCCGGGAGCACGCGTGTCCCATTGCGCCAAAGTGGGCACTAGAAGATTTGGCCGTGTTTCGCACTTGCAAACAACAGTATCCCTGGAGTAACACTGCGGTGGCCTGGCATTGACCCCTAGGTGGCCGCTTCCGGTCCATTACCGCCAAATTTCACAGCAATTGGACATTCTTGTGCCGAACTCCGTGACTTTAACAACTTCCCTACCTCGCTTCGGGGACTATACCGTGAATAGAGGCAGCAAGAAGGACCGCGTTCCCACCAAGTTACAAAATGAGCGTGTCGGCATCATTGATTGATATAGGCATAGCAGTTGCCCCAAGTGATTCCTATGTCGGTAAAGAAAATAATTGAATGTAGCTTCTCACTATGATACAAGAGGAAGCAAGGTCGATATGCCCGTAGAACTTGAAGATCAAATGAAAGCTGCTGCGAGACCTTGACCTATAGTCCTGGAAGACTGCATGGACCCTTTGCAGAAATGGTGGGCTGTTGGTGGCGTGGTTTCCATATCGCTATCGCGCAGGATAATTTAAATATATTCAACCACTACTCCGTACACAATATCTATATGGAAATCACATACTTTATACTTATATCACCAAGAGAACTTTAGAAACCAACAAACTAAATTGCCAATACTAACTAGGGACGCCATCATAAGAGCAATATTTACTTCCACCGCACCATTCCTTTCAATGAGGACAAGGTCTTCGCCGAGGTCGTCATGTGCAGCAGCCTTGGCTGCCGGCAATCTCAGATGAACCCCTCCGGGGCACCACCAAAACGAAGAGGCTAACAGACAGGTATATTTTCGTGTTAATGAACCTATTAGAATGTCTAGAACCGCATACCCGGTAATATATCGCCACTGAAGTATCTATCTTGCGGTCAGTCGAGTTGGCGTGGCAATACTCTTGATAAGATGGCGTGCTGGACTTGGGTAGGGTAAAATCGGAGTAGGGCCTGGGTACGGGACGAGCCTTAGTTCAACTGGAACCCCCCTCAACCCTACTATCGTAGGTCACAAGGGGCAAGAAATTTGAATCCTCGGCATATACCTATGTAATACAGCAGCTCAGCAGCCGTGTTTTACATCCAACTAGCCTTATTTCCACTGTGCCTTGGAGACCCCGAGGTTTCCACCTGTATAGGCAAGCATATGCCTTGTTTATTTAGGCTTAACTTTGTGCCACTACTGCCGTTGTATGTATCAAGATGATATATTATATTATATTGTGATGTATACCAGGTGGCAGTGTAACCAACAAGGCCCAGATGTGACAGATCCCGATATACAGAGCTTCCGGACTTCGATAAGCGCAGTCGTGGTCTAATTAACGTAGCTAATGCCTGATCTCTATTATGTAACGTCAGTTAGGCACCAAGTTGATACGTAGACCATAGTGCATATTGGATGCCTTAACTCCGCCCAATCTCCAGATTATAAGCGTATAGCAAGAGAAATAAAGCTGTGATTAAGGGTACAATCCGGTAGTGTGGTCACCCGAGGCGTTATTAGTTTCCATATCTAGATAGTGCGCCATGGCCATGTTCTGGTCCAAATCTTAAGAAGCATCGGATTTTAGATGGGTCTGATCTGTCATGAACGCTATCCGTTCAACCGCGGCCATGAGGGGCCGGGGTATACATATGTGGGGGGGGAAACATCTGTTGATGGGAAAACATTTGGGATCGGTGTAGAAAGTGTATACATATGTACAGATGCATGGTTGGATAGATAAGATGAAAACATCATCTTTAGGTTATCGGGGCTTACCTCAGCCGTCCAAAAGGGGCAACCGCTGGAATGCAGCTAGAATAAGATAATTATACACTTGCAGCGCTGCAGGATCTCGGATCTGGCGCACCCGATACTGTACCGTAAAAGAGGCGAAGAGGCGAATGACCCGGACTTCGGATTTCGCAGTTCCCGCCCCACTTGCTACCGGGACTAAACTCATTAGGGTCAATGCACCAGGTTTCATCAGGCTCGGAAAACCTTTATTAACCACGTTTTTCGATTGCAACGGAGAATTCTCTGACCATCTTTTGCCTTTTCTGGCTATACTGTGCTTATACGGGAATACGAATCTTACGAGGCGTTCCACATTCGATGCCTCCTCGACTAACGGTCATATCAAGCTCATTGCGCAACCCTACTATGTAACACAACCGTTCTCTTTTGTGTTCCTTTCAAAACACAATTCAATTGTGATCAATGTCGGTGTAACACGACGTAAATTGATATTGAGCCTCCACCCGATGTGTTGTCCTCCAGACATGAGGTCGCCAATAAATTGCGTAGTATAAGTTATAACCATTTTTAAGGTGCTTCCGGGAATCATGATGACCACCGATGACTGCCTATGGAGTAACCATGAGTCATTAGGCAATCTGTTCTCAGACACATGGATCGAGTCAGCCTTAAGCGGAAAAGCTCGTAGTAGCTCTCCCAGGGACACGCCCCGTAAATGTCAAACGGAGCTGGCCAGTGGTGCGTTACTTACCAGAATAAGAACGGGATTCGCTTATCCTGTGACCCGGTTGTACTGTACGCAGCGGGAGAGAAATATTCGGCTCTGCCGTCTTGTCGATGGGTCCGGACGCCTAAATTTCCAGGACCCGATTCGATTCCTCGTTTAATTCTTTATTCTCATTCGTTGGAGTTAAAATTGACGAGTGGCCCAGACTCTGATCTTCCTAATTTTTTTATTATATTCCTTTATAGTCTGACATGGAAATAAGAAACTAATACGGAGTTTACCGTAGCTAGTATGGAGGCGTTAGGTTCCATCACGGGGGTCGTCATTGGAATTTGGGACCTTTATTATTAGGAGGTCCCCTTTTCCTTCTCCCCATTTGATTATCTACGTTCTTTTCTTTTACAGATCTGAACACATGGACGAACTCTTATAGTAATATCTATATACTAATATATATACCCCTTATACCCCCGCACGGTCTTCTCCTTTCCCTTTTTAGTATCTCTTAATACTACCTCGAGACTGGACGTCTCTACCTTCTAACCACCATGTCTCTTCTGGGGACTATAAACCCTAATCTCAACCCCGCTCGAACAGTCGGCGCTCAAGGTGAAGCCGAGGGCGCGGCTCCTGTGAGCGGAGGGGAGCCATTGTCTATCTTCGAGGAAAATGACAGCGCAAGAACGTCCGAAACCGCCTTGGAAAAACTCGGCAAAGACGAATCCAAATACGATGAGCAGATCGCAGAAGCGGAGGTCACCCGCCTGGCGCAGCAACTGACCCGGCAATCGACGAGGTTCTCGGTCAGCCAGAATGCAGAGAACCCATTCCTGGAAACCAAGGAGGATTCCACATTGAACCCTCTCGGTCCCAACTTTAAGGCAAAAAACTGGATGAAGAACCTGTTAGCCCTTACGTCTCGTGATCCTGAAAGACACCCCAGACGTGAAGCCGGTGTCTCGTTCCGCAACCTCAGTGTTCACGGTTATGGAAGTCCGACGGATTATCAAAAGGATGTGTTCAACATGGTCCTTCAAGTTGGTGCCCTGTTCCGGGCGATCACTGGCACCGGTAAGCAGAAGATTCAGATTCTGCGCGACTTTGATGGCCTGGTGAAGAGTGGTGAGATGTTGGTCGTGCTGGGACGACCCGGAAGGTAAGGATTTTCTCCACTACTCATAATAGTGTAACATGCTAATCAATGCAAAAGTGGATGTTCGACTTTCTTGAAAACACTTGCTGGTGAGATGAACGGTATCTATATGGACGATAAATCAGAATTGAACTACCAGGGTATTCCCGCCAAACAAATGCGGAGACAATTCCGTGGTGAGGCTATCTATAACGCCGAAACCGATGTTCACTTTCCTCAACTATCTGTTGGTGATACCCTAAAGTTCGCTGCACTTACTCGTTGTCCACGAAATCGATTCCCCGGTGTCTCGAAAGAGCAATATGCCATCCATATGCGCGATGTTGTGATGGCCATGCTTGGTCTCACGCATACCATTAACACAAGAGTCGGTAATGACTTTGTCCGTGGTGTCAGTGGTGGTGAACGAAAGCGTGTCAGTATTGCAGAGGCAACCCTCAGCGGCAGTCCTCTCCAGTGTTGGGATAACAGTACCCGTGGTCTGGATAGTGCAAACGCCTTGGAGTTCTGCAAGACCCTAAATCTGATGACGAAATATGCTGGTGCTACAGTCGCTGTGGCTATCTACCAGGCTTCTCAGAGCGCTTACGATGTTTTCGACAAAGTGACTGTCTTGTATGAAGGCAGACAGATCTACTTTGGCCGCACAGATGAAGCAAGGGAATTCTTCACTAACATGGGATTCGAATGTCCGGAACGTCAAACGACTGCCGATTTCCTTACCTCCCTTACCAGTCCATCTGAACGTATTGTGAAGAAGGGCTACGAGGGCAAAGTTCCACGAACACCAGATGAATTCGCTGCTGTTTGGAAGAACAGCGAGGCACACGCGAAATTGATAAGGGAAATCGAAGAATACAACCGGGAATTCCCCCTGGGTGGTGAATCCGTTCAGAAGTTTGTTGAGTCCCGCAGAGCAATGCAGGCGAAGAACCAGTAAGTTCATTGGCAAGATGCAAGAAATTCCCCTGGTTGTTAATCTTATCTTCCTGTAGGCGCGTGGGATCTCCGTATACAGTTTCCATCTACGAACAGGTCAGACTCTGCATGATCCGCGGGTTTCAACGCCTGAAGGGTGATTCCAGTTTGACCATGAGTCAATTGATTGGAAATTTCATCATGGCCTTGATTATTGGAAGTGTCTTCTACAATCTGCAGCATGATACGTCAAGTTTCTATTCGCGTGGTGCTTTACTTTTCTTTGCCGTGTTGCTGAACGCATTTTCCAGTGCGCTCGAGGTATGTGCAGTTCTTTTTTCTCGTTAGCTCTGAGGCAACACTAATCAGCGCACTACGCAGATCTTGACTCTGTACGCACAACGTCCCATTGTCGAGAAACAGGCCCGTTACGCTATGTATCATCCGTTCGCTGAAGCTATCGCCTCTATGCTTTGTGACATGCCCTACAAGATCACGAATGCAATAACATTCAATATCACCCTTTATTTCATGACGAATCTTCGCCGTGAGCCGGGTCCATTCTTTGTGTTCCTTCTATTTACTTTTATGACTACCATGACCATGTCCATGCTTTTCCGTACGATAGCCGCTTCGTCCAGGACCCTCTCTCAAGCTTTGGTGCCTGCCGCCATCCTTATTCTGGGTTTGGTTATCTACACCGGTTTCACCATCCCTACTCGGAACATGCTTGGCTGGTCGCGATGGATGAACTACCTTGATCCTATTGCCTATGGATTCGAAAGCTTGATGGTCAATGAATTTCACAACACCAAATGGAAATGCTCTGACGCAGAGCTTGTCCCGAACTATGCAGGTGCCTCTCTGGCGAATAAGATTTGCTCTACAGTCGGTGCTGTTGCTGGTTCCGAATATGTTTATGGCGACGACTACCTCCAGCAGAGTTTCCAATACTACGAGAGCCACAAGTGGAGAAACCTGGGTATTATGATTGCCTTCATGGTGTTCTTCATGACCACCTATTTGACTGCTACTGAGTTCATTTCGGAGGCTAAGTCGAAGGGTGAAGTTCTACTCTTCCGCCGTGGTCATTATTCTCGTGGTGCGGCTGATGTCGAGACCCACAACGAAGTATCTGCCACCGAGAAGACGAATGATTCCAGTGACGGCGCAGGTGCTGCAATTCAGAGACAAGAGGCCATTTTCCACTGGCAGGATGTATGCTACGACATTAAGATCAAGGGTGAACCTCGGCGCATTCTCGATCATGTCGATGGCTGGGTCAAGCCCGGTACTTGTACCGCTCTCATGGTAAGCTTACGGTCGCGACCTCGTTATGTTCTTTTTTCTGTTGCTTACATTGTCCTATAGGGCGTTTCTGGCGCTGGTAAAACAACACTCCTGGATGTACTTGCTACTCGTGTGACAATGGGTGTAGTAAGTGGTGAGATGCTGGTCGATGGCCGCCTACGCGACCAATCCTTCCAGCGAAAGACGGGTTATGTTCAGCAACAAGATCTTCACCTTCATACCACCACTGTGCGCGAGGCCTTGAAATTCAGTGCTATCCTTCGCCAGCCTGCCCATGTTAGCCGTCAGGAGAAGCTCGATTATGTCGAAGAGGTGATTAAACTGCTTGGAATGGAAGCGTACGCAGATGCGGTAGTTGGCGTTCCTGGTGAAGGTAATTTTCCGTCTCTCAGGCCTACATTCTCTTAATTTTTATGTCGTCCTATACTTCGTTCATGTCTAACGCAGTACAGGTCTGAATGTTGAACAGCGGAAACGTCTAACCATCGGTGTTGAATTGGCTGCCAAGCCCCAGCTGCTTCTGTTCCTCGACGAGCCCACGTCCGGTCTGGACAGTCAAACTTCCTGGTCTATTCTTGATCTTATCGATACCTTGACTAAGCATGGTCAAGCCATTCTTTGCACCATTCATCAGCCTTCCGCCATGCTCTTCCAGCGCTTTGACCGTCTACTCTTCCTGGCCAAAGGTGGTAGGACCGTGTACTTTGGTGAAATTGGAGAGAGATCATCGACTCTCGCGAGCTATTTCGAACGAAACGGTGCCCCGAAACTCCCCGTTGAGGCAAACCCGGCTGAATGGATGCTTGAAGTCATTGGTGCCGCTCCCGGATCCCACAGTGATATTGACTGGCCTGCCGTTTGGCGTGAGAGCCCTGAGCGCGTAGCTGTCCGCGACCACCTTGCAGAGCTGAAATCCACACTTTCGCAGAAGTCAGTTGACGCTTCTCACAGCGATGAGAGTAGCTTCAAGGAATTCGCTGCACCCTTCAGTGTGCAGCTGTACGAGTGCCTGGCCCGCGTGTTCTCCCAATACTGGCGGACACCAGTTTACATCTACTCTAAGGCAATTCTCTGCATTCTCACATCTCTCTACATCGGTTTCTCCTTCTTCCACGCAGAAAACAGCAGACAGGGTCTTCAAAACCAGATGTTCAGTATCTTTATGTTGATGACTATCTTCGGTAACCTTGTCCAACAAATTATGCCCAACTTCGTCACCCAACGTGCCCTCTACGAGGCTCGTGAAAGACCTTCCAAGGCATACTCCTGGAAAGCATTCATGACAGCCAACATCCTGGTCGAACTCCCCTGGAATGCCCTTATGAGTGTCATTATCTTCGTCTGCTGGTACTACCCAATCGGTCTCTACCGCAACGCCGAACCCACTGACAGTGTCCACGAGCGTGGAGCCCTCATGTGGCTCCTGATTCTCTCCTTCCTTCTCTTCACCTCCACCTTCGCGCACATGATGATCGCTGGTATTGAGCTCGCCGAGACAGGTGGTAACCTTGCAAACTTGCTTTTCTCCCTGTGTCTGATCTTCTGTGGTGTCCTCGCTACCCCCGAGACTCTCCCCGGCTTCTGGATTTTTATGTACCGGGTCTCCCCATTCACATACCTAGTATCAGGAATGCTCGCAACGGGTGTCGGTCGCACCACTGCCGTCTGCGAAAAGGTCGAATTCCTGCACCTCACCCCGCCAGCCAACACCACCTGCTACGACTACATGAGCGATTACATCGGAAACTTCGGCGGCTACCTGGAAAACAACAATGCTACTGACTCCTGCTCCTTCTGTCAGATCTCGAGCACGGATACCTTCTTATCTGCGGTTAGCAGTTACTACGAGGACCGGTGGCGCAACTTCGGTATCATGTGGGCCTTCATTGTCTTCAACATCGCCGCCGCGGTGTTCATTTACTGGCTTGCCCGTGTGCCTAAGGGCTCGAGGTCTAAGAACTAAAAAAGTGGATCCTAATTATGGATCCTCTTTTTGTTTTCTTGTCTTAATCTTCCTTCTTTTCTTTCTGGATATATCTTTCCGGTTTAAAATAATTTGCGAATCTCTGAAACCCTGACGTATAAGAGAGTCGAGGTTTTCTTCTGTTCCTCTGGTTATGAACCATGAGTTCTGATTTAACGTATATACCACCATATCACGTTTGATGCTCTCCTCTATGTTCCTGTTTATTTTTTCTTGCTTCTTTTGTACATGTCTTTGTACGATATATCCGACTTCCTTGCCTTGGGCTTGGATTGTTTATTGGTTCTTTGTTTTCATCGGACATATGGGTGGTTTACTGCCCTGTTAGACTTGCATATACATGTCTAGAAGGCAACTATAGCTACATACAATACATATCGAATTTAATACATTATAGCACAAATCTGTATTTTCTTCATCATTTTAAGCGTTTATCTGTAAGATTTTGTGATGATACTTCGCCTTTGTGACTTAATTGGCCATTGAATTTTAATGTGGTGAGAGTCAACTCTCGATTTTTCTAAATAGCGTTTTCTTTCAATAAATGTTTAAAGCTTCCATTGTATTGACGGAAATACAGACCACGGCCGAAACGCCTAGATTGTCTGATATAAGACAGACAGACAGACAGGAGGGTAGAGATTACGAGGATGAAAAAATATTCTACAGACAAAATTTTAAACAAGAAGACAAATGTTGATATAGAGCAGTTGTAAGGTAGACGAGACGGTGTCACCATGTAAATGCCTCCTCGACGAAATCCACGACCGCGCCCTTGCCGATGTTATCTCGGGCAGCAGCACGAACCTCGTCTGCGAATGCGCCTGGTCCACAAACGGAAACGATGGTGGCTCCCACGCGGTTGGGGATGACCTCATCCAGGACGACATGGGGACGACACCGACCCGGGAACATTTGGACGGTGGCGCTGGGTGAAACGATCTCGCGGCTGCTCTTTGGTTTTGAGACGAAGAGCTTAATTGTCAGGATGTCACGGCGACCGGGGAGGCGGAGGATTTCATCCATCCACTCTTGCACCCAGGCGAGATGCTCTGTGCTACGCACAGACCAGATAAGGTAGACTTTTTGCGTGGCTACACGGCCTTCGGATGCGCGGATGATCAGGTCGCGGACGTACAGCATATGGTGGGTGATACCTGCGCCGGCAGAGAAGAGTACGGCGGTACCATAGCTGCCCATGTTGGAGACGTGCGATCTGTACGGTCCTTCGATGTATCCTGAGAGGTGTAGTATTTGATTGGGCGCAATGAGGGCTTTGTTGTATAGCTTTCTCGTCATACCTTGGCGAGCACTTACTATCAGAGAGACAGATGTTGGCTCTTGGCTTTCTCTCATATAGTCGTCCAAATCAACCACCGGTTGTTTCTCAAGGAGCGATGGACTCATGCTTCCGGTGGAGATTGGGCTTTTGGCGAACTTTTCCGGTTCTGCTGCATTTGTTACAGAGCTGCAGGGGTCAACCCAAGCAACCGAGAACGGATGGGACATCCACAAGGAGACGCTTGGGATGTAAGTATACACGTGGCTTCCGGGGTTAATGTGAACGTGCTTGGGCAAGTGAAACGTCACCTTGCAGGCCTCACCAGGGAGAGCCTGGACAACAAGTTTGGTGGCCCCTTTCCTGGGCGAGATGTTAAGGTACAACAGTCTGGAAAATCTAGCTGCCCGATCGAAAATCCAAATGGCGGCAATTGCTATGGCCCAGGGTTTCTGAGGTAAGCCATCGAGATCCAGGTGAAGCCACACACCAACATAAGCTAACAAGGCAGCAAGCTGGTGGAGATGCAAGAAGGTTTCATAGAAAGCATGTCGGACCGGTGAAGGTGAGTGAAGCGAGAGGAAGACCAGTGCAACAGTTCCAACCAACCCCCAAGTGAAGAAAGGCGTATCACATAGGCGCTTTAGCATGTCTGAGACACTTACTTCATCGACTGCATTGACTGCCCAAGCTATTGTGTGCACCACACTTTCAATCACAACAATGCGGCCGAGCCATCGGTGAAGACAATTGTACGTGTCGAAACTTATGTGCAGGATTGCAATCAGTGGGTTATTACGACCTGCAAGGAGGAAAAGTGGGACCATATTTAGAACAGCCAACGTTCCTGATCGCCCGCGAAGCTCAGCGACAAGAGCCTTTTTCTCATTCACGCGGTAGTCGAGTATAGTGCAATAAGCGACTTGACTTGCAACATACAGTAAGATCAAGATCGTTTGGAACCTGGACGGCAAGGTGCCCACGTTTATGGCGGAAGAAAGTTGTATTTCTCGATTGTGTCTTTTTCTGCCGAGAGGCGAATATAGCAGATGTTTCTTGATGTTCGTCCATGTGTCGGACTCTTCGATACTCCAGTATGTCTGTTGCCTTTTGGTCGAGTTCAACGAGGTGATATGGCGGAGGTAAGCATGGCTTATTTGGGCAATCCGACCGCAGAAGACAACAAACGCGATGGCGAGGACGGAGACGTAGATAATACGCGTGATAATGACATCTCGGGGGACATTTACACCACCTAGCCCTCGTGAGAACTCGTAGACGTACGTGGCATTGGTCCCATAGCCTCGCGGGATGATGTGCCGACGAAGATCATCCATCGAAAGTTCGGGCTCCCTATGGCCAAGAGTGAAGTCTGATCGTTGACGTTGGGATACTATAATGAGTTCAGAGAAAACGAGCGTGAATCAAGGGGTGATAAAGGATTGCCGATGGTGAAAGGCCGAGTCTAATCTTGTCGACCCCTCGGATGGAATATGACGTGATAAAGAATGTTGGATTGCGGAGGAACAAGTGGAATGCAGCTGCCATTCGCTGATTGAATGCAACAATGTTCTTCTATTGATGATGCGTCGCGGGTGTTACCAGGCTATCGCTTTCAGTGTTTGTTCCAACAATTGGATTGTCCGCAATTGAAAGACACGTTCCTTTCAAGAGTAAATTGTATCTCAGTTGGACAAAAGATATTTGGATTCTCCAGTGACTTCAAACCTAAGGCACAGTCAGTTGACATCAGCAGCTATCCAGCCTTCGAAATGTACTTACTCGCATCTTCCTACATGCATAGTCTAAACCAAGGAGTCCAGCAAGGGGCAAAAAGACGCTCAGCGTCAAACGACAAATAAAGAGCGGATCTTTTAAGTAAAAGTCTCAAAAGAGCAAGAGAAACAAACGGGTGTCTATTGACTAAGACAAAGCTCTTCAGCTACGATACGAACGGACCAAATGTCGGCAGTGTGAACAGTTGGTGGAGACGATAAAGGGGGGAAAGCCCCTGACCAACTTGCCAGCAATTTTAATACGTAGAAGAGTGTTAAAAGAGTGTTAATACCAGCAGACAACAAGAGAATGTGTTGAAATGTGATCAGAGCCAGCTGAATCCGTCAAAAAATCGAGCGATAGGGAAGAGAATGACGAAAAAGAAGAAATGTAGAGTTTAGAAGCCGATAAAGAAAGTTGCCTGACATCAGGATCCGCGCTGCAATTTAGGAATATCTTCACCTTAAAAGGCAACCACGGAGACCACTGCGGATCTGAGCTTGCATAGTGCTGGTTGGTAAATAAGGACCAATAACTAGCCCTCTGAATTTTTTAGCAATCGAAAGTGGCGTGGTCTTATGAAGGGTTCTTTTCCCAGCGCTAAGGAAGGCGTCAAGCGGTCTTATTTCGGCAGGGAGTCCATGAGAAGAGGATCGGTGTTTCGACTTGCCGAATTGGTCCATTCACCATCGAGGAATGGGGTCCTCTAGTAGGCCCACGGACCCTTGCTGATAGGATCCGACCGATAGTATAAACTGTGGACTATAGCCGCTGAGTAGGTTAAAGGCATCCAGCCACTGCTTCCATGGCCTGCAGCTATTATGATCCAAGAGTCTCGCCACTTCCCGTGAGGTGTTCGAACCTAGTTGATCACGAAGGCGCATTGCGTGTGTTTCAGCTTCGCAGAGTCAACGGGAACCCGCGCTTCGTATTGGCCAAAACTTGCTCGGTAGGTAGTATCGATGACCCACCGAAAAAGTTAGGTAGAAAATAGCGAAGGTGGACAGGGTACACATCGTGAAAAAGCAGTTCGCTACTGTAAAACCAAGACTGGCAAGACAGTTTTGGGTGCTTCAGAATGAGACAATGGTCGCATTCGCGATCCAGTCTTTATTGGTAGGCGGAGTGGGCAACAGTCACATGGTGGTCACGGGTCCCAAGACTTTTTAATCTATTCCCTATATTGGGTAATATTATTTTGCCCTGCTATTGCCCAGGTTTTGTTCTCAACAACGGTGGGCTTTCCACTTTGGTCACTTTGGCGACTTGGGTTGAATTTTTCCCATTCAGCCCCGATTAATAAACAGTTTTCTCACCTAATAGGAATGCCGTTGAAATTGAAGGCCCATCCCAGGCTTAATATCTCGATTTCCATTGCCTAAAGACTTTGCCGGTATAAGGCTAAATAAGGCTAACTTACTCCGAGGGGCACTGGAAATTCAATAGTTTCCCTAAGCGCTCGGACCTGAACTTATCGAAAAAAATATTAATCAGAGTCTAGCTCATGCCAGCAATATATCCAGAACATGGCTAAAAACGTGGCATGACTAAAGAAGGAAAAGGCAACACAACTGGTTGACAAGCTATATCAATCGAAACTAATGAGTGGGTGTAGGAACGGTGGAGTGGTATTCTTTTTTTGATTCGAACGTTAAAATCATGGCCTATCAGTCATTAAGAAGAAAATCGGAACTTGGGCTCCGAAAATATGTACAAGTGAATCCTATTCTATACGGAGCTTTCTCTGCCATGCTTGTTTACCGTCCCATCCAACCTCCGTCAACGCAGATGACTTCTCCAGAGACATAGCTGCTTGCCTGACTAGCCAAAAACACAATCACCCCCTTAAAGTCGTCGGGGCTGCCCCATCTCCCTGCCGGAATTCTAGCCATTATGCCTGCGTTACGATTCGAATCATTAATTAGAGCCGTGTTCATATCCGTTGCGATGTATCCGGGCGCGATAGCGTTCACGTTAATGCCCTTGGCGACCCACTCGTTCGAGAGTGCCTTGGTCAATTGGGAAATACCTCCCTTGGAAGCTGCGTAGGCAGGGACAGTGATGCCACCCTGGAATGACAGGAGGGAAGCAACATTGATAATAGATCCGCGACGACCAGTCGGGAACTCAGATGCATCTCGCGCCAACAGATAGGCGCCGAATTCACGGCATAGTGTAAATACTGATGTCAGATTGACTTGGATCACCTACGTAACCAGCAACCGCCATTAGCTTTTTCATCCGGCGGGAAGGAACCAAAAACATCTGATCCGTGGGGAAAAGGGTTAGGCTCACCTCATCCCAGTCCTCATCTGGGAATTGTTCGCTCGGATGCCTTCTCTGGATTCCGGCACAGTTCAGCAGAATCTCCGGTTTCAGGCCTTGGCTAGTTAACGCCGGAATGACCCCTTTAATTGCATCCCGACTAGATAGCTCCGCTACGTGAATCCAGGCTTTCTGGCCAATGCGGTTAATGATCTCATCACGGGTGGAAGTGTTGGATTCGTCTCTCTAGTATCGCTCATAGGTCAACATTCTATATCTAATGTGGCCTGCCATACGGCATCAAATAGTCACAAGGGGCACGTACCTGAATCAGTACGATATCAGCGCCAGCCTCTGCAAGCGCAAAAGCCATTGCCTGTCCAATTCCTCTCGTTCCTCCTGTAACGATAGCGGTCTTTCCGCTTAGCGAAAAGAGTGAAGCCGACATTGCGATTGCTGTGGTATCAAGTAGAGTCCAAGATGTGAATTTTGAGATTCGCTTTTCGACTGTAGCTCCCGCTCTTCTTCGAGTGTTATGAATCAGGATAGTCCCCAGGAAATAATAAAAGAGTTTCTCTTGATCTTGTCATTGTCATCGCGCTGATTTCTTCCATTCATAATAAATGTCCCCCCACGTGCGGGGCGACATTACCTGAAACGGATATTTCTATTGCCGGCTCGGTGATCAAACACCGATTCCCCGCAGTCGGTAATTGAACAACCCTCGCCAAGCATCCATAAAGCACGTGCCATGTATGATTACCGTCACGGGACCATTAGATACACTCGATCTAGGTTGTGGTTTACTATCACACACTAAAGGTAGGCTTCGGTGGTGGCAATAATCATCTATCAGCTATTATATATCCATTGAGTGAAAGACACTAGAATAGAGCTGCTGACTTACCAAAAGTTGCCGTTGAAAATATCAAACTCCGGCGTATTCTACGGTCAAAGACAAGGTGACACATAGCCAAAGCCCAATGAGCGACAGGGGCTATATAGATCTCTAGTAGATAGCGGGCTATCTCATGGTCACTAAGACTCTAGAAGAATCGGCTGATATTCATTGCTTTCTGGGATTCTGCAAGAGAGACCAGGTCACCTATGTTTACTTGCTAATCTCACATCAGCTATAGCCTATATAATACGTTGCCAAATTGGGAAGATAGAAGTAACTTCCAGGTTGCTTGATGAAGGGAGTGAGTGAGAAGACGATAAATTAAGCATTTCATGATCACCTTCATCTAAATAACTTCAAACCTTCTCAGGTTAGTCTATGAAGGAAGTTGATCAGGGGTTACTAATTGCTCCTTATACACTTAAAACTGTACAAACCATGATACAGATGTATGCATGTATGATGTATGTATGAAACCAAGTATTGAAACACCCGCAACGGTAGGTAGCTTTAACCGTGGGTCACTAACTCCAGGCTGTTAGCCATACATGCAACACATCCCGATCAATCTTGACTGTTGACTTAACAATTTGGAATACAGGGTCGGGGGGGTATGCTTTATTCCATACATGCCGCATAATACGGATTATCAATTCAGAAAAACCCTTTGTGTGGGGAAAGCACGAGCGCCTTCGAGATTACCCCAAAGATAATACAATTTACCGGTCGATCTCCAGAACAACGGAGCTATTTTCTAATCGCTATTCTACAGTTTATTTCAACCTGAGCCTGTTTCAATTGGCCTCTTGCTTGGTTTACTGGGAGTAGCAGCCAGATTCTATTTACGAGTCTTGACGCGTTGTCAAAACCTGCCTCCAACACTGCGTCCATGAAGATGTCACTTCTGACGTGTTACCTCTAATTTTGAGTCGGACATTTTTCTCTCCGCCATCCTCCTCGTCCCACAATTTATTTTCATTTTTGATTTTGTTTAGATCAAGGGCAGAAATGGATCAAGAAGAGCAATCCTCGCAGCGGGAAAGCACACCGGCGACGCGGCCGAAATCTCGCTCGGACCATTTGATGAAGCGCGTGTCGAGAGCCTGTTTGCATTGCAGGCAGCGAAAGTCGAAATGCGATTTGTAAGTCCACCCATTGAGAAGTTGCTGTAATTCTTGCCGCTAGCTTTATTTAATCGGTATTCCCTTCTCATGAGCTAATTGATGGCCACAGAGATAGTAACGGCAATCCTGGAGTACCGCCATGCCAGCGGTGTCTCCGAGATGGTCGCGAATGTATTTTGGGGAGCTCAAACCGTGGAGGGCGCCGTATCCGCAAGAACAAAATGAAGAACTTCACCCCAGATACAACCCTTCCAGGCCAACGGGAATCTGTTGTCGAATCGATCAGCCCAACCGCTTCAGACATTCGCCAATCCACAAATACCTCATACCCTGGTCCGGTTGTTTTTGCGCCTCCTAATCCCACAACGGCGACATCAGTATCGGTAGATGATGAAGATACGGCTTCAATTGGATCGGTCCCGAGGAATCCATCTGATGCTTGGCAGTGTCTCACAGGCATTGCCAAAAGAGGCGATGACGGTCCTACCCCTGAGACGAACACTGATTCTCTGCGCACAATCCACAGCGCCTTCTCTTTTGGTGCTCTGCAGAACGGCACTGTAACCGACTTTCAACCGAATAGTGGGATTAAGGCTTACAGACTAGTGCAATCACGCTCCTTAGACCCGGGCACCGTATGGCAGTTAGTTGTTCGATACGCCGAAAATTTTCACCCGTATCTCCCTTTGGTGCCGCGGAAATACTTTAACCGCAGCGCGCTAGATTCCTTCGCTACAAACGAGAAACATCTGCTCACTGCGGTACTTACAATCGCATCGAAGGATTTAGTCGAACGACCGGAGATCCATGAATACTGCTCAAAATATATGCACGAATTGATCTCGGGAATAGCTGCTGGTGCCGATTGTGATGTAGAGGCCGTGGAGGCCCTTCTCCTACTTGCCGAATGGGAACCACAGGGTCTTCGTCCGCGCATCGAGCGCGTTGGTCGTGGTGAGGAGGATCGAGCCGCATGGATGCATGTTGGTCTAGCCTTGCGGTCAGGTTATTTCCTAGGCTTGGACCGGACCTCCTTCCGAGGTGATCCCTCAGGGGATACAGAGACGGAAGCCCGTAGAAGGCTAGCATGGACCAGCTGCTACATTTCAGACCGGTTAATATCTGTCCGTATCGGACGGGCATTTTGGTCTCGTGGACCTGGCCCAATGACAGGCCTCGTCAGTCAGGATTTCCCTTCTTTACAACCTATCAAAGATGGAGATGAGGATTACGCGAGAATCTTCCAGGCGACCTTAGACTTGACACAACTTTACGGCAATGTACATGACGTTCTTTACTCTGGTATGCGGACAAGCAACCAAATGATGCTTATGGGGGACTATGTCAAATATGTGGATGATTTTCGTCTCGCGATTTTGCGGTGGAAGTCGCTCTGGGGCTCATTACCCTGTAAGTTGAGGGATTTCCCTGGCCCGATGTGAACTAACCATCACTGACAAGTTGCAGGTTCTACGCCCATTCAAGCTACTTTACAACTTTCATATGAATATTTAAGGCTGTACACTAATGCGTTTGCATTCCAGGCTGCAATATCCCAATCAATGGTGTCGAAGTTAAAGAACGACCAGTCACAAAGAGAACATCTGAGATCAACATTCAACGATGTGGCATCGATGCAAGATGCCAGGTTTATCTATGAATCTGTGGATGCCGCTAAGGCTTACTTGACAATTCTTGTTGACCTGGTGCATCCAGAGAAGCATCTTCACTTTATGCCTCTCAGGTTTTATCTGTACGGAATTTATGCAGCTGTTTTTCTTTATAAGGTACAGTTGTTTTGCTTCCGCTTGAAAAACTTGTCTCAGGGCTAATTCGAGTTCAAGGCTCGATCTTTTGGAGTAATGCCAAATGGCGAGGAAACAAAAGTGCGCGATCTTGTCACACGAACAACCGACGTACTGAAACGAGCAAGTGCTGGACCGGATGATATCGGCTCACGTTATTCCCGGCTTCTGGAACTCCTGTGGAGGCCTAAGGCTGCGACAATTGCCTCTCCGGCTGGAACACATCAGAGCAGTGATTTCCAGGTGCAGAGTAGCACTATACCCCATCGCTTGCCTGAGCAAAGTAATTATATGCAATTCAGCCCTGCGAACGATTTCTCGTGGTTGGATCTTGAAGCTGTTGGGGACTACGTCTCGGGAGACCAATTACCCGGAGCGAACACATTGGCGTTTGATTCGTTCCAGAACCCCGACCCGTATCAGACAGGCCAGGACCGTTCCCAAGCATGGCAGCCGAATTGGCCTGGAGATATGACCAATCTCCTGTTCTAGTTGTCTAAGTCATGGTTATTCGGGACTGGAACAGAAAGTTATCTTTCTATTATTGAGAACGAGCGAGCCATCCAAGTAGAGGTTTGAAATGGAACCAAAAGGGAACGTACTGTCATTGTTCCGGTGTTGTTTGTCCCCCACGTTACTGGTGCGGGGCTGATGAGGATGTGGGGTTCTGACCAGAAGCCGATCGCGATGTGTCCGTCCCTCACTCGGACTATTCTCCGACCCGCTGGAATATTATGCGCCGGACGAAGGAGCTCCGCATAATCTCTTCCTATCGTACTTGTACCGGAAACAAGGCAACATATACTTGGACATCATTAACACAATGGAGCAACAAAATGACATTAGTGGCCGATTGGCCCTGATTACTGGAGCCTCTGGAGGGTAAGTACTCTGAACTTAGCAACTTACTAAGAACCATAACCGGTCTAACTCAGTATCGCTCAGGATTGGGGCAGCTTGTGCTCGTCAGCTGGCTGCGAAAGGCGTCCATCTTGCCTTGACGTATTCCACGAATGTGTCTTCGACATCTTCTCTGGCCGAGGAGCTCAAATCCAAACACTCAGACAGTTACAGTCTCAGGATTTCAATTCATAAGGTGGACGTGTCTTCGGCGGACGAAATTCAGCATATGTTTGAGGAGATCGACCAGCAACATGGCAAGCGGCCGGACATCTTGGTCTCCAATGCTGGATATGGCAAGCGAATCCCACAGGTTTGGGACATTTCCCTCGAGGAATTCGATTACACCATCAATGTGAACCTACGTGCTTCGTTTATTCTGGCGAAGGGCGTGGTGGAGCACATGAAGAGTCAGCGATGGGGTCGGATAGTGTTCATGTCCTCGATTGCCGGCCAGGGAGGTGGAATCAATGGATGTCGTATGCTATCACTCTTAGTCAAAACGATGTTGCCCACGTTCACTAACTTGCGCACAGACTACGCCGCTTCGAAAGGGGGACTAACCGGAATGATGAAGAATCTTTCCACGAGGCTAGCTGAATATAACATCAGCGTCAACGATGTTGCGCCTGCCATGATTGGTGAAACCGGTATGATCCCCAGCGCTTCGGCCATCCCTGAGGTTGCCGCTGGGATTCCTTTGGGCCGACTGGGCCTTCCGGATGAAGTCGCCAACGTGGTGACTATGCTTGTGACGACCGGTTATATGACTGGTCAAAGTCTGTTGCTTGGGGGAGGGCTGAAATAGTATATATATTGTTCTACCATACACCATGTTACGACATGACTATGATTATCCATAATTTGATTGAAAGCTATATTTTGCAGAATTCATACCCTCTACGTGTCAAGTCGTGTACCTCTATTGTATGTTAACCAATGAATTTTTTTGCCTAACATCACCAGGATGCCGATACATACACGCTCCTCCACACCGTCACTCTAGTTCTGTCATGATGGACTTCATCTACTGTACACCGTTTCTTCATGGTATCTCATAAGTTTTCTATCCCCACAAATACCACACCAACCTTCAAGTCAAACCCGGGTATTATTCAAAATATACTGCAAGGAAAAAAAGGGACCAAAAGATCCTAACTCTCAATGACAACCTTCACGACAGGTCGTCCAGATTCATCGACACCCTTTCCGGCCAATGCAAACGCCCTCTCTCCCTGTTCTAACGGCAACCGATGGGTAACAACGAGCTCCTCAACACGGTTGAACTTGCCACTTGCCACCAATGCGATGGCAGCGGGGTACGCGTGCCCATCATACCGGAAAACACCGATAATATCGACCTCCCGAAGAGCTGCCGCACCCACAGGAAGAGTCTGAATGGGATTTCCCATACCGATCTGCACCAGAACCGAACCTGGAGCAGCGGCGTAGATACCTGCCTGCACACAGGCCGGTACACCAGTGCATTCATATATACGAGAGAAACCGGAGGTCAGGCCGATAGTATCCTTCAATTTAGCAGCAACACTCTGGGCATTTTGTAAAGCATAGGCTGTTTGCTCAGCGTGAGGGGCATCCTTAGCCGGAGGCGGGTTTGCAGGGTCCGCCTTGGGAATGAGGGCAGTCTTAAGACCGAGGTTAAGCGACTCGGCGATGGCCAAGCGTGCCGGGTCGATATCAGCCACGACAATGTTCGAGAAGTTCTCAGCTGTTGCAAGCGCACCAGCCAGAAGTAGACCGATGGCGCCAGCGCCAAAGATCAAAGCAGCAGACTGGTCGCCCAGTGACTCGGCCAGTTGCACCTCCTCCTTGGATGGGGGGTGCGAACGGCGGACGGCATGTAGGCAGACAGCCAGGGGCTCGACAAGAGCGCCTCCGGCGAAGGACACTGAGTCGGGGAGCTTGTGGCACATTTCAGCTGGGTGGTTGGTGAGTTCCATGAGGGTGCCGTCGAGATGGGGGAAGATTTTAGCACTGCTCCGGAACTTCATTTCGGGGCAGATGTTGTAGCGGCCTTGTTTGCAGAGAACACACTTGCGACAGGGCAGGCCGACTTCAAGCGCGACCCGGTCGCCAACTTGTAAAGTGGTGGCTTCCGGTCCGACGGCGGTTACGACGCCGGAGGACTCATGGCCCAGGCAGAAGGGTTCGCGAACGACGAAGTCGCCATTGCGGCCGTGGTTGTAGTAATGAAGGTCTGATCCGCAGAGACCAGTAGCGCGGATGGCGACTTGAACTTCGGAGCCGGTGGGGGCAGCAACGGGCTTCGTTCCCTAGTGAGAATGTTAGACATAGTTTTACTTAGCTGAAGTTTTGAGGGTTATCATACCATGCGGAGATCCTTTGCGCCGTGTAGGACAAGTGCCTGGCAGGCACCGGTATCAGTGACGGTAGCCATTTTTGTGTTTTCGGTGTATTGGAATTAGAAATGGAGTTGAGCGAATGCCCGCCATTATGACAATGCTATTATATGCACTGCATGACTTTCTTGTCGGCCATTGACTCCGCCCCAACGTGGGGTTGAACGGATTTCCTCCGCGTCGGTTATTGAACCGGGTTGTCAATAACCGACGGGCAATCATGGGATACGTTATGATCTTGACGTGTAATACAGGCTGTATATTTTGAGGATTTCCGACGAGTTTCACGTAGCACTTGAGATTCAGCCAAAACCAGATGTAGATACTTTCTCATGAACCCCAAGTAGCACTCAAAGTCATTCATAGAGTTACTCTGCCATGCATATAGTGGGAAACCCTACTATGAACGTGCACCTACATGTACCCCAATACATCCCATGCATACCGATATGATAACGGTAATACATACAGAAAATGGGCCACCCCACGCCAACCGGAATTGGGGGGCAACAATCAATCAATCAATCCCTCAGTGAAACATAATTATTGACTGGAATATTCTTAAAAGATCAGTAATTGGAATTTCTCCTCCTCCTGTCTACTTTTCTTCTTCTTCCACATTTTTCCCTTCTTCCTCTCCGTATACCCCTTCTACTTCTACAGTCCAAGAAACCAAAACCCCACGTTTGCTCCAACTCTGACATCATGCCTACCGCACTGCTGATCGGCGAAATCACTCATGCCCGCAAGGAGTGGGAAGAGCTGTCGTCCATTCTGACGCTCAAGGTATGATTTATCCAGTGGGAAGTATGATTTGAATTCAGCTGATTTAGATGGATTATTATGTAGGAATTCCCCAGCGGTACTAGAGAGGACTTTATCCGCAACTGCAAGGAGGGTCAATATAATGATGTTCTGGTTATTTATCGCTCGAATACTTCTACGAAGGTATAGTGATGGTTTAATTTCAGAGCGCAAGTGCATGCTAAGTCGCGCGTAGTTTACGGGTCCCTTCAATGCAGAGTTACTTGCTGTTCTCCCCAAGTCGTTGAAGTATATTTGTCATAATGGTGCCGGGTACGACAACATTGATATCAAGGGGTGCACAGACAAGGGTATGTATAACCTTACCTTCTACGGATAAGTGAAGGATTGACGAGTTAATAATCGATGCAGGAATCGCCGTTTCCAGCACGCCTGTCGCTGTTAACCATGCTACAGCTGATGTGGGCATCTTTTTGATGATCGGTGCCTTGCGACAGGCCTACGTGCCGTTGTCTGCTCTCCGGGCGGGTGAGTTCCTACTCCAGGTAAAAGGAATTGGGAAACTGTGAAGTAGCTGACAGTCGGATCACAGGTCAATGGCAGGGCCAAACTACATTGGGTCGTGATCCCCAGGGTAAGGTGCTAGGCATCCTCGGGATGGGGGGAATTGGCAGGGTAAGAACCAAAGCTTTCCTTACGCCAGATGATGAACTGACTTGTCTCAGGAAATGGCCAACCGCGCAAAGGCCTTCGGAATGAGAATCCAGTACCACAACCGGTCCCGACTGTCGCCTGAGCTCGAGGGAGACGCTACATACGTGTCGTTTGATGAATTGCTGGCTAGCTCAGATGTCCTTAGTCTGAACCTCGCTCTTAATGCCTCTACCCGTCATATCATTGGCGAGAAGGAATTCCAGAAGATGAAGGACGGTATTGTCATTGTTAATACCGCTCGTGGTGCGCTGATTGATGAAAAGGCGCTGGTCGCTGCTTTGGATTCCGGAAAGGTGAGTTGAGCGTTTGCTATTTCCATGTGTTAATGATATCTAATGTTGGGTAGGTCCTGTCCGCCGGTTTGGACGTCTATGAGAATGAGCCGGTTGTAGAGCAGGGTTTGGTGAATAACCCCAAGGTGATGTTGTTGCCACACATTGGAACCATGACATATGAGACACAGAAGGATATGGAGTTGTTGGTGTTGAACAACTTGCGCTCGGCGGTAGAGAAGGGAAAGATGATCACGTTAGTCCCTGAGCAGAAGAATATGTTCTAGATGTAGGTTGGAGATTAGATTAGATATAATTGATAGAATAAATTGTTAAAGAGTCATGCCACGATCAATTCAAGCTGTCAAAATCTAGCACAGTCTCCCTGAGCTAGAAATGAGTGCTCGGTAGCTTCATTAAAGATGATGTGTCTTAAGTCAATCAGTCTGCGGAAGGCCGAGACTTGGTCTGCAGCCCTGTCCGTCGTGAATGGTACTGCCGGGCGGTGTGGCCTTTTCTTACCAACGGCCCTAGTCCGCTTTGAGCTCGCTAAAGGGTTAACCCTAGGAAATGCCAAGAGCGAAAAAGCGCACCACAACGAGACTTGCGATCTCGAAGTTCCAGCGGCCGACCGAAAGAAAAGCGACAAAACTTCTCACCCGACATCGAGGACCACCCCGCTCGGCAACCACATCAAGATGGTGAGTGCTTTATTTGAAGTTTTTGAATTCGATTGATCGGGAGGGAAAGAAGAGAACGGAGAAAAATCACCAGTGGAAGAGACATCTTTGCACCGAACATGTTCGATCCTGTCAATCCCAAGATTAGGCTCTGTGGCCTATCCCGATATTTCGACTCTGCCATCACCACACCCACTCCAGCCACCATCAATTGCGTTTCGAGATAGAGGAATATGGCTTTGCTGATGCAGGATTTTTTTCGTCTTTCAGGTCCGTTACGCTGCTCAGGAGATTCCGGCCGCTAAGAGCGCCCGCGCCCGGGGCTCTTACCTGCGCGTCAGCTTCAAGAACACCCGTGAGACCGCTCAGGCCATCAACGGCATGAAGCTCCAGCGTGCTCTTACTTTCCTTGACAACGTCACCAACAAGCTCGAGGCTGTCCCCATGCGGAGGTTCGCTGGCAGCACCGGCCGTTGCGCTCAGGGTGAGTGGCTCTTATTTTCTTTACATGAGGTGGATTATGGTCCGGGATGGTTTATGGAATGATTGGATATGTGCAAGAAGATATGGAGCAAAAGAGGAGGAATCTTGACTGTTGGAGTGGCTCGGGTGGCGTGTGTTGGGAAACGGGCCGTGACGTTTGGCGAGAGACATACACAGGACTTGCGCTAACAGAGTTCTACAGGCAAGCAGTTCGGTGTCAGCAAGGCTCGCTGGCCCGAGAAGTCCGCCAAGTTCCTCATCGACCTCCTGAAGAACGCTGAGGCCAACGCCGACACCAAGGGTCTTGACACTGGCAACCTTGTTGTCAAGCACATCCAGGTCAACCAGGCCCCCAAGGGCCGCAGACGCACCTACCGTGCTCACGGTCGTGTATGTTTCCCACCATATTCTCGGTTGATATCTTTTGCTGACTCGAGGCCTAGATCAACCCCTACATGACCAACCCTTGCCACATCGAGCTTATCCTTACTGAGGGTGAGGAGGTTGTCCAGAAGGGTCCCGTTGCCAAGGAGGCTCACCTCTCCTCTCGTCAGCGTGGCCTCCAGGTCCGCCGTGCCATCCAGGCATAAGCGGTTCATGGGTGTCGGGGGTGAGGTAGTCGGAAAATGAATGGGAAAGCCGGAGTTTTCTGTTGTACGGAACAAATACCTTTTTACGGAAGGAATACAAAAGAAATTTCTACAAACTGAACAACCCTTCGAAATCTATGGGTGGAAGCATCAGTTCTTCCCTCTTGTCATGAATATCTCCTTAAGCGTTGATCATATCCCGAATATCTCACGATCACTATGTGATTTCTCGGGGGGAAGGGATCATTTGTTTCAATAGTCCCCTGGCTTTGCAGACAACCCATGGTGCCATGCAATAATTGGATGCTTGGCTAGGTACAGGCTGGATCGGACATTTTATTCTCATACTTCAGGATACTGTTGAGCTTTGTTTCACGAATGGGATACGGAAATCTATATTAATGAGGTTCGGGAGAAATGCCGATGATCTTGCTTGTACTAGAAAAGTCATACATGCGTCCATGTTTAACCGTCGGGTGCTGAATACGTAAGTTAGACCGTAATGAGGACTTCCGTAGTCTAGTTGATTTATGGACGAGCGTCTGCAATATACGAGACATGATACTACGTAGTCGTCAGAAGGTGTAGCCAAGAAGCCTCTTTTCCCTTCGTGCAATGATATTCTCCACTCAGGAATTTCCAATTGGTGGTGGTGATTAGTTTGCGGTACTCCGTACAAAAAGTATATATATTTTGAGTGATGCCTGATTGAAGCCAAGAGTGGCGATGCAATGCCTTGTCAGCCACAGGACCTCAAGATAATGATTATTCGGTACGGCTCCGAGATCGTCGGCATCGATGAATGGATTCCATCTATCATGGGTGCAGTGATGAGGAGGGTGACTGGTGTAAGATCTTTAAAGTCGATATGCATACGTAGGAGCCCGTTGGCGGAATGACGCAGCTGCGGGATCGTCCTCCAGTCCCAGGCATCAACAAATGGAGAACCTCCGCACAACCTCAACCGAGTAACCTATGCCATGACCGTTACCTATGGATCGTCCCAAGTGGACAGACCAGTGCTTGCGTGTCACCAAACACAACAGATTGCCACATTTTTGTCTAGGTGACAACCAGAGTGATGACCGGGGTTTCTGCCTTCAGTTTGGTCTAAG
The DNA here is from genome assembly GCF_009193585.1 of Aspergillus caelatus. NCBI lineage: Eukaryota > Fungi > Ascomycota > Eurotiomycetes > Eurotiales > Aspergillaceae > Aspergillus > Aspergillus caelatus. Next base: position 39,879 of record NW_022475379.1, read on the forward strand.
AACCAACACTAAGCCTACACTAGACTAGTAGACCTCCTGTTTTATCTATCGACGCTACCCCATCAGACAGACCCTCGTGCTTAACTTTCTGTTTTTCTTACTTTCCTTGCCGTGTCAGTGTTTGGGGGCTTTGCTTCTGTTTTGTTCCTCTTCTATTGTATCGTCATCTCCACGGCCTCGGGTGGTTTGGTTTACAATCATGAAGCGCATCCTGACCTCCTTTAGCAAGCGGTCCGGTATGTATCGCGACTCATCCCGCAACGTCCAATCGGTTACTCATTAGAATAGGTTCAGCACCGGAAGGTCCATCATCATACGCTGAGGATTCTCCCGAGGGTATTATCCTGAGAGAAGTGGTCCGTTTTCGAATCCCATGCCCCTTGTCGCGTTGCCACTGGGAAAGTTAGAAAGTTAGACTAATTTGTGTTGATGTTCTAGACTGCCTTTTGCGAGGCAGTTCCGAGCAATACCGTACGTTCCTTCCCCCTCCGTGCATCGACTTCGCTTCCAATCCGACCATATTGACTCGAACAATAACTGATGAGAAAATATTCGTACAGCAAGGAAACGAGTTCGTCCATCTGCCCGCTATTGTCGAAAGTGCGGAGTCTAGCCCCAATGCCGCCAGGGAAGCTGCGCATCGCATTCGCAAGTTGTTGTCTGACCCAGCGTCAACGCCGGCCAACGTACAGTATAATGCGATCATGCTGATCCGCATACTCGTCGATAACCCTGGCCATACTTTCACACGGAACATTGATGCCAAATTCGTTGCTACTGTGAAAGACCTCCTGCGCCAGACGAGGGATTCGAATGTGCAAGGCTTCCTTCGGCAGACTCTGGATGCTTTAGAGATGCAGCGTGGATGGGACGAGGATCTTGCGCCACTTCTGCAGATGTGGACAAGGGAGAAGACCAAGCTCAAGAGGACTAATAGTGGAGTATGTACACATGCGATGCCTGGTGTGTACCTTGATGCGACAGCGCTAACAGTGTCTTCGTTAGAGTACTTGGAGGTCCCAGGTTTCATCCCAGACCTCACCGCAACCACAACAACCTCGTCCGGATTATTTTGGCCCGCGCCAGGCCGGAGCCTTGCCACCCCCGGATGAACTCGCGGCTCGTATCACTGAAGCCAAGACATCGGCAAAACTGCTCGTGCAGTTCGTTCAGTCGACGCCCCCCGCAGAGATGGCGGAGAACGAGCTCATTAAAGAGTTCTCTGGCCGATGTCGGTCGGCATCACAAACTATCCAACACTACATTCACTCGACGAACCCTTCACCGGACGAGGATACTCTCCTCACCTTGATTGAAGCAAATGATGAGCTTTCCACATCGCTATCTAGGCACCAACGTGCTCTTCTTAACGCGCGTCGAGCTTTAGGACAATCGGATAGCCAGTCACCCTCGTCGTCCGATACCACGCCATCGAGGGCTTCTAGTGCTATCCCCCCACCGGTGCCTCCGCGGGATACGCACAACCCCTCTATACCACCAGCAACGCCCCTGGCGACATCAAGCCCCAGCAGCATTTCGCCCCCGACTAACAATGGTATGAGCCGGTCGGAGTACCGATCGGAGGATTTTCAGGTGCAGAACCCGTTCGCCGATAACTTCAGCACTACTGCTACCGGCCCATCAGACGGACGGATGGAAGGGACAGCGAACGACTCGTGGTATGATCCGTATCAGCGACCTATACAGCGCGCGTGACGCTTAGTGGAGTGTTGAGCATTTCTCCTTTTATATTATGTTTCTTGTTTGCCAGCCCCCTTTATGCGTCTGTACCGCACGATTAAACGCCTTTCCTAATGCTTTAATGTAGTTATATCTGTTTTTTGGTCGATGTGATACCTTTTTCGCGGAGCAATATTACTTGTATACGTTGTTGGCTTGGCTGCGTCTCTGAGAAGATAACTGACGCCTGGTCTGCGCCACATAGAATGCACCAGCTTAGACGAGACAATGTACCTATTCCCTGTGGCAAAAAAAAAATTTCGTCCAGGCTTTGTTCAAAATTCATAATAAAGCACAAAGTTATCAGGCTTGTTGCCAGCGATTGGCAGAGAGGTAAGCGCGGAAAAAAAGGCATATATGGTAGCTACATAGTATTGGCATGCTAACGCTCACGAACAGAGCACCCGCACCCTGTTCATTACCAACAAAGGTGCTTGTCTGCCGAGGACTCTCCGATGCTTGTTTTGACTATACTAGTTCATCGAGCCATATATCGCACAGATCACTTAATGAACACCCGGCTCTTACCCAAAACGCAAGCGGCAACTCATTCCGACTAAAATAGTGGGCTCATTTGCCCCTACTCATAGTCTCCTACTTAAGTACATACGAGGCTTCTGCCTTATTTCAGATACGACTCCGAAGACCCTTGGCCGTCTTTATGATTATGGAGACTCAAGGACTGACTCAGGAAGTGGGGCGCAGGAGGCGAATCTATATGAGGATGCTAATGCTGGACTATTGCGATAAGTCTTTCCTCCCAGGATCCGGGTCTGATCAATCAGAAGCTATCCCAAGAGCACCATGGGATCCTAATCGTCGGAGAAAAGTCGTGGCTACATGTGATGGAGCCGCCGGGTTAATGAAGCTGAAACCCTAACCAAGGCGCCAAGCATCAGGAGCTGGTCTAAGCATATCCACCGGCCACCATTATGTTTTAGATCAATTAAGGTGAAACTACTGGCCGCTTTGTATCTTGTCACTTTTAATGAGCCCACTGAAATCTAGTTCCACTAACTATTGATTTCTTACCAAGCCCTGGCGACAATGGCCTGGTTCAACGCCCTTCTCCGGTGGAGAGTCTCGGGGTAATTGATTCTAAGGGCTTCGGGAGATAACCGTCTCCTTGAGAAGTGTCTAGAGTTGTTTCACGGTGGACTCCCGATGGAGCTTTCATGCCGGCCATGATAGATGAGCCGACCGTATATATAGATGGGTGAGAACACTCGTCTCGTCCTTTCTCTCGTTCTCCAAACACGCAGGTTTCTTCTGTTCTTCTTTCTTTACACACTCTCTTATACTACCCGGTCCGTGACCGTCTCATTCTTTCTCTTTCTACATTCATTTGATTAGGTATACTGGTATACCGATCCATTCTCTGATAAACTTCTTTCTTCGATCTTATTCAAAACTCAATCAATTACACCCCCGTTCAAAATGAAGCAGACTGGTACCATCCTTGCCCTTGCCGGCCTCGTCTCCATGGCTCACGGCCACGGTTTCGTTACCTCCCCCAAGCCCCGTATGCCTGGTACTGCTTTCCAGGAGGCCTGTGGTCAGCAGATGTACAACAACCAGCAGGCCGACAACTACGGCAACGTCCAGGGTGAACTGCAGGTTGCCAATGGCCAGAACGACTTCGATGCCGCCAAGTGTGACGCCTGGCTTTGCAAGGGTTACAAGTTTGACGACAACAAGGACAACGTCTTCCAGTACACCCCTGGCCAGAACGTCGACTTCACGGTCGACATCCGTGCTCCTCACACCGGTGTTGCCAACGTCTCCGTCGTCGATACCGCTTCCAACACCGTCATCGGCGAGGCCCTCAAGTCCTGGGACGTCTACGCTTCGACCGAGACCGGTGTTAAGGAGACCGACAAGAAGTTCAGCGTCACTCTCCCCAGCGACCTCGGTGGTAAGTGCTCTGAGGCTGGTGCTTGTGTTCTCCAGTGGTACTGGTTTGCCGAGTCCATCGACCAGACCTACGAGTCCTGCGTTGACTTCACCATGAGCGGCTCTGGCTCTGGCTCTTCCTCTGGCTCTTCCTCCAGCGCCTCCTCCGCTGCCTCTACCGCTGCTGCTACTGCCTCCTCCACTGCCACTGGTGTCGCTGTCACTGCTACCCCTACCACCGGCAACAACGTCGCTGCCCCCAGCGGCTTCGCCACCAGCGCTAAGCCTTCCGCCACCTCTGCCCCCAGCTCTGCTGCTTCAACCGTCACCATCCCCACCGACGGCACCGCGGAGGAGAAGCTCAACTGGATCGCCAGCCTTCTGCAAACCCTCGTCAAGTACACTGCTTAAAAAAGTGATGTGATTTTACCAATCTGTTGGGTGTGAATAGATTTATACATACTTCCTAGCACGTGAATAGAATTTGCCTGCATTATACATTTGAAAAACTGGAACCTAGTCTTAGGGGCACAAACCTTGGCTTTGGAATTGTGTATACATCCTACTCCGGATTCGCTTTAGATCCATGGCAGTTGCGCCTCATACTGCCTAAGTGGGTATATTTTGGTGTGAACATGCTCTGTGTTTTATTGAAAAATTTTTTTATTCTTTCTCTTGTACTTTTCGCCAATAGCTTTACAATGTAATTAGAACGGAGGTTTCGTGGCCTTCACTCCACAGGGTACCATATTGAGCGAAACCAGTTAAAACCAATGGATTTGATCTTTAACAAAAGTCTTAGGTTATTTCGCACCGTGTAGCGACGACTTGGGACTCGGTGAAATTAGCATGGATGGACGACCACACAGCGGTTCAGGGATTCCCATGAAACCAACAATGAAACGGAAATCTCCTATAGTCCCACCAGGATCTCAGCGAGTGTAGTTTGTAGATGTCTCACCGATCCACCATCGCGAGTATCTTTGTTATTGGGCCAAGGTCCCGACTTCAGCTACCCCTGCAATTTCGAACCAGCACCAGTAGGAATCAAACGGATTTGTCGACCCGGATCGACGAAATTTGATTAAATTGCTCCTCGTCGAAGCTTGTTTCTCGAGCATTGGCTTACATTAGAGGTTTCTATGCCGGTTGACTCTTGATATTTCGAGACGGTTTCTTTTTATTTTTTAATTTTTATTTATTTATTTTATTTTTTTTTTTCGGTAGCTTCCGACCAGGACTTGTTCCAAGGTTGATCACAATCTGAAATTTTGCGGGTAAAAACTATATATCTTTCTAAAATCTTGTATGTATCAAGTGTACTGACGTCCTTTGGGGAATGTCTTCTTTAAGGTGTCTTGGGTTACATTCGATGATACAAATAGAGATTAAATTAAATTTTTACTTAAGAATTTAAATCTTAAATGAACCATTGGTTTGTTATCAGAGATAAGCAAGCAACAAGTCCGGCCGGCCGCTCAGCCACAATATAATCAATCACATTTTCTTGTTCTGTAACCAAACTCCCTCCCCCCCGGCATTACTTTCGTTCTTTTCTCCTCATCTGCAGACCATCAATCGTCCAGTATAATGGAAGAATCTCACCTCCGTCAGAGCATGTCTCATCATCCGTCCCCGTTTAACTCTCACCAGGCTCCTCACTCGCATATCCCATCCACTCTCTCCTACAATGAAGCAACCACCACCGCTCTAGAACCGCAAACGTCCCAACACCGCACCGGCAACGCCAGTGATGAAGAGGGCCAACCACCACCACGATATACACGCGAGAATGATCCCTTCCAGCTCGCATCGAAGATCAAGACCGATGAAGAAATCCGACAAATTCACCCGCAAGCCAACACGGCCCGTAAACGCGACAGCTGCATCCGCGCATCCAAGAACCCAAAGAAGGCCTTGAACACCGCCATCTCGTCCAGACAGCTACAAGGCTTCTACCACTCGCAGAACGAGAACATCGAGCGCATGCTGAAACCCGTCGAAGAGCACGTCCGCGACGCCCGTGAAATCAGCGCCAACAACCAACTCAAATACAAAATCGCCGTATACGGCAGCTTCGCCGCGAACATCATCCTCTCCATCCTACAACTCTACGGTGCCATCGCGTCAGGCTCTCTCTCTCTCTTCACAACAATGGCCGATGCCGTCTTCGACCCCATGTCCAACCTCACCCTGCTCCTCTGCAACAAGGCCGTCAACCGTGTCGACCCCCGCAAGTTCCCCGCCGGCAAAGCCCGCATCGAAACAGCCGGCAACATCTGCTTCTGCTTCCTCATGACGGCCGTCTCGTTTATCATTATCGCCTTCTCCATCCGTGAATTGGTCGAGGGCTCCGAGTCTGAAACTGGTGATTTCCATCTGCCCTCCGTCATCGCTGTTATCGTCGCCTTCTGCACCAAGTTCGCCCTCTTTGTCTACTGCTTCGCGTTGCGCCACCAGGTCTCCCAGATCCGCATCCTCTGGGAAGATCACCGAAATGATCTCTTCATTAACGGATTCGGTATCCTGACCTCGGTCGGTGGAAGTAAGCTGCGCTGGTGGATTGATCCCATGGGTGCTATTATTCTTTCCGTCCTAGTCAGCTGTCTTTGGCTTTATACTGCCTATCACGAGTTCCAACTTCTGATCGGCGTCACTGCTGATACTAAAATGCAGCAATTGATTACTTATATCTGTATGACTTATCCCCTTTTCAATCTTGTCCTGTCAGAGTCGAATGCCTAAGTACTAATATGCATCTTTTGAACAGCAATGACGCACTCACCTTTCATCACTGCCATTGATACCGTCCGCGCCTACACCTCTGGACCCCGGTTGCTCGTCGAAGTCGACATTGTCATGGACCCCAATGATTCTCTCCGCGCGACTCATGACGTTGCCGAGGAACTGCAGATGAAGCTGGAGTCCCTGCCTGATGTGGAGAGGGCGTATGTGCATGTCGATTATGAGACGACGCATAAGCCGGAGCATTTCCTAAAGAAGGAATTGTAGGTTCGTTGTCTTGTTGTTTGTAAGGGAGGATATTGTCGTTCAGTTTATGTGCTATGTATAGCGGTTTTGTGTATTACATGCATGTCTGCATGAAATTTATCGGTGGATACAGTCATTTATAATACGGGCAGAGTTCCTTACTTGATTATGAAGTAATTAATGTGATATCCTCTCAGGACATATTTCGGGTTAACATAGAACCAAAACTCTAATTAACGATTGAACAAAGAAGTGGTATCCACAAAAAGAACAAAAAGCAGTGCCTCCCGTGCTTACCGATCCTTCTATCGCAGTCGTGACTCGTACAACAACAAGGTGTCCATACAAACAGGTAGACCGAGTCCATTACAATGGATCACAAATCATCTGATTCCAATATTTACTCCAAAATCACTCGATAGAAGCGAAGGTCGAGTCATTATCTAAGAGACACATAGGTAATGAAGATTTAACACCATACAGAGAGAGAAATCATGACTGTTCAAACAGCGCAATGGTCGAGCAGAAGTTACTCTCGTTCTCATCCTGGGGCACAAGACCGGCGCCGCTGTTCGACGTGATCATGTTCGTGCTAGCCTTCGTGCTCAATCCGTAGATGTGGACGTCAGAGCAGTCGACCTCGACCATGTTCTCCTGGCAGGACTCCGTGGCCAGGCAGGTCTGACCATAGTTCTCGAAGAAGCTGTACAGTCCTGCGCCATACACGTACATGTCGGAGGTGTTCTGGACGCGCAGACCCCATGCCTTGCGGCAGCCCTCGGTCTTACAGTAGGAGAAGTCGGGGTCATTCCAGTTCGTCTGTGGGGTGAAGGGGGTCAGGGCGTTGGGGTTAGCCTGGTAGTAGGGGGTTTCTGTCTGGATGAGGCCCATGAAGACGTTCTTCGCGTTGGTGACCTGGTAGTTGTAGAGCTGGTTGTGTTCGGAGGCGGTACCGTAAAGCCAGACCGGGCCTTGGGACTCGATGTAGACGCCACGGCCGTTGTAGATGTTGATCTGGTTGTGGTCAGGGAGGTCGAGCTCGTGGTCGGCGACCCAGAACCAGGAGTTTTCAATGTAAGCGCTCGCCTTCTCCGTGATGTGCATGAGCATGAACGCGGCAATGCACTCTTCGTTGGGCGTGGTGGTTTGCTTCGGCGTCTTGGCGCACTTGTCACTTTGCAGCTCGGTGCCTGCTGATCCACCGATGCGGAAGTGGGTGTCCCACATACCGGCGGAGCCCTGGGAGGCCTCCGCGAGGTTCCACTGCGTTAGGATTGCGCCGGGGGCGGGGCCCTTAGTCTGCAGGGCGATGTCGCTGATTTCGACGGAGCCGGCGTCACCAACTTCTCCGACCTGAAGCATAGGGATAGGGTTCTTCTCGTCGGCGAACTTCTGGCCGTGGGCCATCAGGACGGGCCATACTTCACCCGTGATCTTGATGTTCCTGGGAACCTTGATGGTGTCGGTGATGATGTAGGCTCCGTGGTCGAAGTAGACTATCTGGTCATCCTTGGCGCTGTCCAGGATCTTCTGGATGGCAGCTGTGTCGTCAGTCGAGCCGTCTCCCTTGGCGCCCGCGGACTTGACACTGACGAACGAAGAAACATCATAGCTGGTGTACAGGGGTTTGGACCGCTCGTAAACCTTCCCACCTGTGAGCAGGGAGCTGGGCTTAGCATGAGTTGGGAGAGCAGTTTGGAGACGAGTCTTGGTAACTGTTTTGACGGAGCAGTGGTTTGTTGCGTGGGCAGCTGATGATGAAGCTGCACCCGTAACCACCGACGAAGATGTCTGGACAGTGGGGGACGGCTGGGATGGAATGAGGGCTCCGGTCACGCTGGACTCAACTGGAATCTGTGGCTCTGACTGTGCAGGGGCGGAGGGCTGGGGAGTCGGCTGAACTGCAGTAGATGGTTCAGCCTCCGCGGGGGCTGAGGGAGTGGCAGTGGGCTCCGGGACCTCGGTGCTCGGCGCCTCAGCGGGCTGGGTGGCAGATGGCTTAGAGCTGGGCAACAAACCGCTCACGAGTGGAAGGTTGGACAACGGAAGAGTTGGCAGAAGCCCTGCAACGCGGCTTTCTCCAGATAATGAAGGAAGGACCGTTGCAGCGGACGAAGAGTCTGTGTAATCCGCAGTGCAGACCTCCACTGTCTCTGTTACAGTCTCAGTAATCACTTTCACTGAAGCCTCACGCTTCTGCTTTACACCGCCAGGGATGTAACCATTGCCCTGAACCCAGTTCGAGACGACTGAGCCCCCGGCCAGGATAGTATTCCCGGTAATTCCCGCAACTGCAACCTTGGAACCGCTGAAATCCACATTATCGAGGATCAAGACACCTCCGCCAATGGGAATGCTCTTCTCGGTAAAAGCAGTAACAACACCGGTAGGTGTGCTCGTAAGTTGACTGTCAAGGATCAAGACAGAGCCGACCGTCTGGTTCTGCGGAGCGTTGGACATGTTCAGACCGACTTGGCAGTTGTTGATGGAAAGTGACTTGAAGGTCCAGGCCCAGTTCCAGTTCATGAAGACGGCTGTGTTGCAGTCATTGAAGGTCAAGTTTCGAGTAGTGAATTGCTGGTTTCCGACGAACATGCCGTAGTTACCACCGTTGAAAGTCAAGTCGGACATGAAACCTCCAGATCCATTATCCATGAAGATACCCTGTTGCTTGTTTGCGTCGCCGCCACCCTTAACCATTTCGAATCTGATATTCTGCAAACTGGTTGCCTGGCCCACCTGCCAGTGGATACCTGCACCAGAGCCCTGAGGCATAGCAGTCAAATCGACGACAATGTTACGAATGGCGCGGAAAAAATTGTTCTGGTTGGTGTACCAGTTGCTGCCGTCATCATTATACGGATCCGCATCAATCACTGCCATACCGGTAAAGTCCGCAGCTGCCTTAATTACAGGTAGGTTGACAGCGTCTCCAACGATTTGGGTGTAGTAATACTGAATGATTGGCTTGGAGACGACATAAGTACCGGGAGGGAAGTATACGAGGGCAGGAGTGACGGTCGATGAATCACACCCCTTGCCACATCGGTTCCCTGATGAAATCGCCTGGTTGATAGCAGCGGTATCATCCGTCGACCCATCACCTAGTTGCAGTTAGCATATGCCATTTTCATGCACCGTGAGGACCCATACCCTTAGCACCAAAGTCTTTCACATTACGATATACCTGATAATCTGTGCCATTTCCAAAAGCAACAGCACCCTGCCGCTTGATAGTTCCAACCCAGTATTCAGACGCTGCTCTGGCAGCCAGATTCGTCGTGATATCCGTATCTTGACCTAAAGGCACGGCATCGACTAGCCCAGCGGGCAATCCTAGAAGTAGCAGAATATGTGCGAGGAACAACATGATAGTTGTGTGTAGAGAAGCCATCTTCGAGACGACTCGGAGATCGCTGGACCAGCAGAGATCTTACTGAATGAGCGGAACAGGCGCTATATCAAGTCAAACTCCAGTATCCGGTACTGAAACTATACTGATCGGCTGATCACCAACCACAATTCGATACCAACGAGTGTGGACTTCCGTCACCCGACACTGTCAGAAGATGTAGATGGCCAGAAGGGTGAGAATCTCTTGGAAGGTATCAGGGAAGAAAAAGAATGCGTTTGTGTTCTCCCCGGTAGCAATGATCTCGTTTGCGGAAGTATATCAATAAATGGTTGACAAAAGAGTGAACAAACAAAAAGCACAATAAGGATAGACAAAACACCGGGTAAAGACGCTGCCGGACGTCAAAGGAGTGAGTGAATGAATGAATGGCCTTGACAGCGATGGACCAGGTCGAATACTTATTGTGCCTGGTCAGGCCTCGCAGTGAATGGATACGGTAAATACAGCAATAGACCACCACTGAATCAGGTATTGTTGTGAAATAACCTTTTCGGGTTTGATGATCGGTAATCTTCAGCCAATCGTCAGTCCACTCTGACTGCTGATCCACCCCCCGTGACCAATGACCACGACTGATCACCACGCACCAACCGAGGCTTGAAACACTTCGGTCAGGGGATGAAACGACTGATGGTGGACTACTTGCCGTTAGCCATGCATGATTCGACTACAAATTCCCTAAGGCACGCGGACAATAGATTAAAAGGAACGCATGGGAACCATACCAAGTGGGAACCAGCCAGAATTCTTGAACGATGGCGTGAAAACGCAAGATGCGACAAGGATCGCTTCCGAATGGAGAACTGGGTAAACAGAGAAGTGTACAGCGCTTTAAGGAATGACTCCCTCAATGGGTGCGCAGAATACAGATATACACACACACTGACCCAAAGACAAGCAAAAGGAGGGGCAGAAAGACAGAATGCAATAAGGAAAGAGAGAGCGCCTTGGACAACCATGCTGGAGATTGAACAGGCTATATATCACTACAATCGTGAGCCAAGGCCTTGATCAACATTTCGTTGTGGCCAGATTCCTGTCGAACGTGTCTCAACTATGTACGCGAGCTTTTTCTTTTCTTTTCTTTCGTCTGTGGCCAATACCTTGTTTTGCTTTTTTCTGGCCGTTTACTTCAGCCCTTCCAAGAGATTGACAAAAGCTCTCTGGGAATGATCAAAATACGCAGGTTTCCTATTCGCCATCTAAACAAGAGACCGCGTGGTAGTGTTTCTCTCTGGAATCCTCTATGGAGCTGTTTGGGAGGGATTCGCAACGACTGGTATGGATCAGACGCCATACAGCTCCACTAACTACTCGATTGGGTAGAGGAAATGTGCAGACTGCTGCGCTAGTAGTATGCAGGACATTAACCCTAAAGCCATTGCCATTAATGACTGTAGTTGGATCACGGTAACCAGCATGTATGCGCCTACATTCCTCAGACCATCAATGTCAACAAAGCGCCACACCAGGGTACACATAACTGGGCTTGTCACACCACGAGAGATTGTATGTACATCCATTTATCTTGAGATATAACTAGCGTCTACACGACGGAGATAGTGCCACTTGTTTCGATCGAGATTTTGGCCCCTGCCCTTTAATCCGCGCAAAATAGACACCAAGGTGCCGACAGGAGCAGTAACCTCGACGCGTATGGGAAGAATACACGACCCACTCGGTTATCCAGGGGGTGTTGTGAACTTGTGATACGGTACAGTCAGTAGCCCTACTATTTATATACTAGTTTGCAAGAGCCAAGCTTTAATGAGCTCCCGCGATGCCGCGACCAACGATTCCACCACAGGCACTATCTACCCGCGGAGCTTTTCACCAATGAGTTCCACGGGAAGCGATGCTGCCGCAAGATTGGATTTATTGAACTTTATTACTTAGTAAAATCAACACGTAATTTCCCGCCAAAGCTACCTAGACTGCCCCTGCCCAGTGTTTGGTCCAAGACATTAAGTATGGAAAGGGCCCAAAACGCAAGATGAGACTTCCAAGAAAATTGTTGGCGTCAAGAATGCGCAGTAAAAACCCTGAATGCGGGACGAAGAATGCGTATCGGTCCCCTTGACGAACATACTCTCACTTAGACTGTCCACAGTTTGACTCAGTAATCCGGTTTACGGCGTCTTTACTCCGATTCTACTTGCCTCGACAGACGTATACCTATAATATACAGCTCATATCGTAAAAACAGCTGCACCAGCACCTGCACCAGTCACCAGTCACCAGTCACCCGCGCCTCTGCATCGGCCGACTCGCTTAGTTTGCTGCACCCCGCAGTGTCACCCTGGAGCCATGATTGCATCACAATCCAAGAGTCATTTGACGCCTGGCGCCTGGCGATACCCCAAGTAATCTACCTTTCCTTGCTAATTGGCACAACCCCCTTCTTGGCACCAATGACCGCTACGCAACCACATCGAATACCTAAAAGATGTCTGCCCAAGGGCCGGAGCGGATCGATCCGCCGTCCACCCTTGGTTGTTGCGACCCTGGAATATCTAGAAAATTTTCGCTCGCACTACTTCGTGACCCTATGACAAAGAGCTTATTTAAGTGCGGAGCGTATAGCGCATGCAAGTCGACGCACCCCTTCAGCTAACTTCTCCTCATGGTCCCAGGCGAAACAGAGCCGTATGCCTCGGTCAAAACTATTCTTGCTAGTGTCGGGGTCGCCTTGAACACGGAATCGGTTACCAGCAATAACATTCACCTTATACTCTTGAAGCGCTACGGTCGCAATATCATCCGCCTGTAGTGGTGGGGGCAGCTTGATCCAGACAAAGTATCCTCCCACAATTTCTGGCGATGTGGATGGAAGCGTTACGCCAAGGGGAAGGAGGTGCTCACGGACGGCAGACATCAGGCGATAGTAGCGCTCTGCATACCTTGGTCGCAAGACCTGGTCGACGTAGGTTTGGATGAACCGCGTGGGGAACAGTTGAGCTATGATGGCAGCCGAAAACTGTGATGGGGCGCCACCTGACCGTGATGAGCCTCTGTTGCCCATCAGATGTTAATAGTGTCATTCACCCCAAAGGGAAGTTTAACACATACGTTTGCGATAGACCATAGGCAAATTGTTCAGTGCCCTCTGCCCATCCAGTTCTTGCACCAGGGCCGATGAGCTTGCTAAAGCTTCCATTACTTACCACATTGCCCCACTCATCCTTAGGGCCACCATCAAGGTAGCGATCCACGTCCACTACACGAGGGATCTGAGCCTTGTCGGGCTGTGCTAATGGTTTTTCGGGATCAGGCGACCATTGCAGAAAATCATAAACGTCATCTGTCACAATGAGAGCATCAAACTCTCGCGCAAGGCGGACCAAGCCCTCCCGATCTGCCAACGACATTGTCAGAGTCGTGGGGTTGGAAAATGTGGGCGTGGCGTAGATAAGATGTTTATAAACTTTAGCCCATGGTCTCGGTAGTTTGTATTTCTTTTAACCATTAGCCTTATTATTCCGTACTCAGAAGACATACGAATATGGTTCATCAACGTGAGAAATCAGGTATGATTGTAGACATGCGCCCTGAATCCCTCGAGAAGACTGTCATACCGGTTCAAGACGCTGCTCAACTTGAGCCTTCTCCTCGGCCTTAACCAACTCTTGACGGAGAAATGTAAGATCCAGACCTGACTCATCATGAGGTACTGCTCTCAAGCGGCCAGCAAACCCGGCGTCGTCCATTATCCGACATGCTAAGAAATAGGTGGGGGCCACCATCCAAACATTTCTAGTATACGAGGGATCCGTGAAGACTTGAAAGATACAAGCCAGGTTTTGACTGGCACCGCCCGTTATACAGATGCGCTCGGCAGAGATAGGATGACGGGGTTGGTAGAAAGCCGTCAACCATTGGGCAAGGTGTTCTCGCAACGGTTGGTAACCCTCATCGGGGCCATACATTAAAGCCGGAACTCGGATGGTTGGTGAAGCCAGGACTGTGGCGGAGGCCTCAGCTAAGGCATCTGTGGGCAGCAAGGCGGGGTTCGGCCAGCCACGAAACAGGTTGACCTCTTCTGGAGATTCCATCGTGTATGGGTATCTGACAGCAGTGACTGTGGGTAATAAGGTATCAATCTAATCTCTCTGTGGCCTATCGATGACAATCATGTGTGACCCGGTGGTCATCAAGTTTGTTTGCACCCTTGGTACAATCAATGAGATTCCTCAATTTTGCATACAATTATATATCACGGGCCACCACGTCAGCAACACTGCCTTATTCCGTTCGTTGGAGTTGAATATTGTGGCTCGTGCATTCGCTTTTCGTTTCCTAGTAATATTCGGCTTACTCCGACGATGCAGCAGCGAAGGTCGACTCGGGTACCGGAATGTCCATCGTTGAGAGATGTGAGGATGGGCAAAATTGCGACGTGACGGTATACGAACGCCAAGACACAGGTACCAGATGATAGTAGAAGGCGGTGATGTAAATCCTCAATCCTTTCCAAATACTTATTGGTCACCACCAAGATCGGATCCGGATGGCTCGTTGTACTGGTAATTACCAGGAGTATAATTTGACTTACAGCGTACGAAAGTAGATTGCAAGAGAGACTTGTCATTTACATTACGACTTTAGCTGAAGCGTAGGTGCCATGGAAAATAAAAGTTCTGAAAGTGACACGTCAAACCTTGTTTCTCCAATCGGTTGCTCATGTACAGAATGATGCTCAATTAATATGGGCCATGGAAGGAGGAAGTACCTACGTAGTAGTCATACGTATGTATAGTACGCGGTACCATAGGCCCGCTGCTATTCTTAGCGTGCGCCTCCTCCAGTTCTTTTCACACAACGGTTTTCTATTTGGGTATTACCGGGTAAATTACCAACTTTTCCCCCAGAATTGACAGAGTCAAGAGGAAGTTTAGAGTATTGCTTTTCCAGATACATTCATTGGATTGACACTTAATAACTTAGTCATCTAAGCGAAGGTGGAAAGGGAGTCCGCGGTTGTGGGTTAGAATTCTGTCCGAAATGCAGCCTGGGAACAGGACTAGTACTAGTAGTAGGATCTGGATGTTGGAGGGGCGAAAAAAAAGCAAAGGAAAAAAAAAGTTATGCTCACTTCGGAGTGCCCCTGGATAGAAAAGCATATCCACCTGTCAGCGTCAGCAGTCGATTGTACAGTGCTCTACATTAACATGCTAATAAATAATTATAGTGCTGGTGTAAGTGCCAGATGATGTACACAATGGAATTCTTATAAGGAGATAAATAATTATGCGTTATATATTTTGAAGCTATTTTATTCTCGAAACAACAATGTCCGAGCCAGGAACCACTTGGAAATATTAATTTATTACTTCGTCACCATTGACTGATCCATAGGCAACAGACCCGGGGTTCTGGATCTCGATGGAAGACTCCGAAGAGCTCCGGAGGACCGGGAGAGCGTGTTGACAGGGGTTATATTACCAACTAGACCGCTTAGAGGAGTACTATTAGTGTTCAGTTCGGCTACAATTCTTGAGGCTGTATATATATCGATGCCTGGTATTATTGGCATGGTAGGGAGGTAAGGGAAAAAAAAAAAAAAAATAAAGAAGGGAAAGAATAAGAGTGTTCACTAAACCAGTTATAGAAAAGAAACAAGATGACCTATGGATAAAAAGGAAAAAAGGGTTCGACCAAAGATAGGTTATTATCCTCAAAGAATGCACAGTAGTAATAATTCTGCCTTGGGAGAACAGAATCTACTAACTAACAGATGATGATGATGATGATGATGCCATCCTTGAGCCTCCTGAACCAGGTAAAAAGCACAGCCTCTCCCGACTCCCCCCCCAGCCCACTTCCTTCAACCGGTTTGGATGGCGGACAAGAGTGATACAGGTCTTTTACTCCGTAGTACTCCGTTCTCTGTAAGAAAAAAGCTCTAGAAAGGTTGTAGAAGTGAAAAAAGCGAAAAAAAAAAAAAAA
>NW_022475379.1:55988-109866 GCF_009193585.1 Aspergillus caelatus
AAAAAAAAAAAAAAAAAAGGACCCGCTTATTAAAATTTACCAAAGGGTTGAACAAACAGTTCAAATACTCTGATAATAATAGAAACTGTAAGAGTGAATTCTCATAATCATATACACAGAGAGTATGTATATAACAAGAAGAATCAAAGGGGAAGAGGGACTGAGAATGTTCTGGGGTAAGGGAAATTCCAAACAAGTTTAAAGAAAAAAGAATTATTTTGTCTTTTTGTCTCTCTTCTCGGTTGTACATGTGTTTGATTCTTTACACCTTAATACCTCACTTTCCATGGTTCTCATTCGATCTCGAAAGTGAATTTTCTTACCCTTTCTCACCATTGATTATTTTTTCCTTTTTT
This sequence comes from Aspergillus caelatus, assembly GCF_009193585.1. NCBI lineage: Eukaryota > Fungi > Ascomycota > Eurotiomycetes > Eurotiales > Aspergillaceae > Aspergillus > Aspergillus caelatus. The sequence continues at coordinate 56,345 of NW_022475379.1, forward strand.
CTGCCCATACCGTGGCTCCACCCATGGTTAAAAATACACCTAAAATCCGTATCCCAAACCCATTTCATAACAAAATCACATAATAATAAATAAACCACCATTATTTCTCCAGAGGAACTTTTTGGATCGTTTTGCTCTGTCAAGTCTCAGGGTGGCCCCCCCAATCCCCTTCTCTCAGTCATATTCCGTACCCCTTCCCAACCCTTGTCATCATAACTTTTCTCTCATCATTCTTCGGATCCCTCCTGCCGATCCATTCCTTTCGCTATCCAACCAACGAGGGAACATTCACCACCTGACTGATTCCCCGCTGGGAATTCTTTGCCTTAACACGACCCAGAGGGTTTTTCGCATGGTTGGTCTTCAGCAGCATTCCTTTTTACCTCACTGTTTCGTGACTGTGTTGCGCACCTTTTCCTTGATTGCGTGCGCCCTCCACTGGGTTTCGAGTTAAGCTGTCGAATCGTTCCTTGGACACACTGTCGCGCTTTCTTTCCTTTGTTCAAACCCAACAGCTGTAAAGATGCTGTCAGCTCCAGTGAAGTCGGCCAAGCGTATATCATCGCTTTTTTCCTTGGGGTCCAGCAAAGAGGCATCGATTCCCTCGTCGCCTGGGTCTCCCGGAGCCCCGAAGGCTTCCCCCGATCAACAGACTCAAGATGGACGTTATCGAAGCAGCTCGCGATCGGCTCGTTTAGCATCTAATCCAATTAGTGTTGACTATTCGGAATCCCGAACGCCTATATCGCCAGTCCCGAATGATAGCTTTGACTTGGATGCCCCTCTTCCGCCGCCCCCCTCACTTCTCGCCGTGAACCAGGATCTAGCCGGAAGCGCGCCCGGTTCGCCAGACTCGAGACCCCAAAGTAGAGGCCGCATAGCGAGTGGAAGCAGGCCTTCTAGCTCCGCGGGGCTCTTCGTGCCCGGAACTGGCCCTGATTCACGTCCCGGAACTCCTTCGAAGAGAAGGAGCTGGATTCCTGGACGGGTCCGGGCAAGCTCAGTAGACACTAGAACGGCACCCACGAGTCCTTCATTACCTAGCGCTTGGATTGCTGGGTTAGATCAAAAAATCCTATATGACCTGGAGCCTCTATCCAGAGGGGAACAGGTACGTAACAAGTTGTGGAATTTTGTACCCTCTTATGTCAACAAAATTTGGGGTGTTTAGAACTTACTAACCCCGGAATCCAATAGATTCCTGAACTGTGGAACGAGAATGGCGACACCTACGTCTATCTCTTCCCGCAGAATACAGGCAGACCCGCTTCCTTCAGAGTCGATTCGACCGTCTTTGCCGAATCGCCATCCCTGAATTTCCTCGCCCGGGGGACCGACCCCCGGACCCCAGGATCCATCGAACAGCAAACTCGCAATCTATCACTGGCATCCCCGGTCACGGGTCCTGCGTCACCGCCCCTGACTCCCCAAGACCGATTGCCGGACAATGACAATGACAATGACAACGACAGCACCGGTAGTAGGAGGATGGCCTTCGTGGAAGATGACGGGCAGGATGACATACAGGAACTTCATCTCTACCTGCCTATCCCCCTGAACAGCGATGTTTCTAGCCCTAGTAGCCGCATTTCACAAGAGGACACGGAAGCTCTGCTATTATTCCGTAATCTCTTTGCTTTCCTATTAGGACAGTCGCTAATTGCAACGCCTCGCTCCCCTTCGCTTTTCGCTATCTTTATGGATGTCGCCACACTACTCTCTCGATTCGAATTTACTAACTTCGACGGTTCCAACTTCGGCGAAACCGCAACCACGAGCTTCGGTAATTATTGTGACGAATTACACCTGGCAGATGTTCGCAAAAGCCGAGAGAAGACGATTGAAGCGATTGTTCTGGGAGAGCGTCTGCGCTTCTTCCCGCTGTATCTTGAAGGCTTCGTACATGGTGTAGGTAAATTGGATGAACTAAAGCAGCTGAGAAGTCCCAAGTTCGGTCTTATCAGCGCTGCAACCCAAAAGCGACTGGAAAGAGGCTTCATCGATTTGGATACGCGTCTTCGAGTTCTTTACGGCAAGCTCAATGACTTCGATTTCCCTTCTGCATTTGCCGGTGCTGCCAATTCGACCACGTCTGCCGAAAGCAAGGTGGTCCGCTTTAAAGCGTGGAGGGCAGCGTTCATGGATATGCGACGCCATACCATCCAGTATTACCGACAGAGATATGGCTCCTGGCCTCCTAAAGCGCGGTCTAAGAAAAACCAGTTTGAAGAGAACGGTCTTAATCGCCGGGTCTTGATGGAGCTATATAATGACTTCGCTAACCTCTACGATATGCTGGTTGACCGGTCTTCCCTCACTACCCGAACTGTAGATATGGGTGCCGAGGAGGTAGCAGAAGCCGATGACCTCAACACAATGACAAACAGGGCACTCCGGCAGGTCTTGAGCGAGTATGATAGAAGCACACCGCCCGTCCAGCCTCCGATTCCTTTCGATATCCCGCAGTTCCCCTCTCTGCAACCGCTACAGCGCAAGCCTATGGATGCCAAGAAGGAGGCCAAAAAGAACGCAAAAAAGCTCAAGGATGCTGATATCAATGCTGTCCTGATGGGCTCCTACACCCGTGAGAGTCTCAAGCCGACGCCATTCATCGAGTCATTTATGCAATTTGAGCGGCGGTGTGGCCATGGGAAGACCATCAACGACCTTATAGATCTTCGATGTGGCCAATGGATTTTCCTGTACTGTGTCATCCAGTCCCTTCCCCTGCTCGTGGTGGATGTGCAGGATGTCAAGTACACTGATGGAGTCGAGTACTTCTGTTGTATCGCCCCTCGGGGTGGTGCTCCTTGGATTCAGAATGATGGTAAAGTGGCACGGAGTTGGTTTGGCGTGGCAGGCGGGGCCGGTGTCGTCAGTCTCCCGTCTGATGTAGTCATCAATGGCGTGGAGGGCATCTATCGGCGTAGTCACTGCTGGCAGGTTGCTGAGCAATGGGCGGAGAAGGATGCCATTTTGGCTCCCCCGACGGTTGAGGATCCTTATGACAACGAGTCGTCGCTGTCTTCGCCCTACCAGGCCCAGCAATCGTCTGCAGGTTCGTCGGCAGAACATCAACAGCAACAACCCACCCCCCTCCTGGCCCCAGGAGGTAATGGCCTCACGCCTCCCCCAGTTATCCCCCGGACAAACTCTCCAGCCTTGAGAAGCCGAGCGGAACATCGACACTCAATCTACCCAGGTCTAGAAGCACTTCCGCTACCAGCTGGCGTTGCCCCGATTGACCCACCTGCCAGGCCCATCAGCAGGTTCAATCCCAACATGAGTTTTGATGACATTTTGAAACAGGTCCCAAACCAGAAAGGGAAGAAATAAAGACTATGAACTAGTGTGTACAATGTCTGGTTGAAGCCCTTTTCATGACAGGGACACGGGTTCTACTTTTTTCTCTTTCTTTTTCCTCCCTCCCCCTTTCTCCCTCTTTCCTCTTACCTCAAAATTTCTTCTCCTTTCTTCCTCTTCTCACATCAAGGCCACGGATCTTTTTTCCCTTTATCTTGCATTATTAACTGCGTGCCTTTTCAGCTTTCGTGTCTTTTCCTCGACGCCATCGGCTCTTAATACTTCATCCTCTTCCCCCTCTTGTTCGTATTTAACGTCGGTTATTGACCATTATGGGCGCACATAAATCTATTTGGACCACAAGGCTGGAATGGCGTAATTACAAATCTATCTGACTCCCAGGCCTGGAATTGAAAGAGAAGATGGGTGCTTCACTTTGACTATAGCGTGCATTAAACAGAATGGCAAGATTGCCATGGTTTCGAAGATCTCTGTCTTAGCACTGCGTTCCTTCACCATGCAAGCATATAAACCTTTCTTCTCTTCTCTTTGTTTACGTTCCTTTTTTTTTTTTTTTTATTTCTCCCTTTTTCTCCTTGGCGAATTCCCTTGGAATTCTTCTCTCGACCTGAAGACGGTCTGATTTGATGTTATTTACTATGAGCCTGATAGAGATAATGGTCCGTGTTGGACTGGTAATATAATAAACCCCTCCTTTTTTTGGGCATTATACAAAATCTTTCTCTTTCTCTCTCCCTCTTTCCCCTCCCTCTTTCTTTTTTTCTTTTTTTTTTTCTTTTGGAAGGGGGGCGGGGGGCTTTTGTAACTCCCAAAAATTTAACTATTACCTTCAATACTCTAATTTACTATATCTTTTAATAGAGGATCACGGTGTTCGCTGATCCCTTCTCGCTGAGGTTATCTACACGAGATTATTCCTAGCCATTTTATGTAAATTCTTACGATACAGAGAAGTACTACTGCTAATTTGCCGATCGAAAGTCGCCTCCTCGCCAAACAGGATATCTGTCAGCGACCGGCGCTAAACCAGCCACTTCGTTTAGTGCGGAACGGCGGCTGTTGAGGGCGAGAGCACAGCAACAGCTGTAAGTAAAGGAAAATGACGCACATCTTGTCCCATGCATCGATTTGTCAAGGACAACTAAACATAACGCAGGTATCTAGGCGGCGAAAGAGGGTGGGGGGAATAAGAAATGAGAAGGAAAAATGGGAATCGCTCAGACCCGGGCAGAATAGTGGCCGTTATCGCGGATCGGCCTCAAAACCTGCAGCTAAATGAATTACCTCATGTCCGGGCCAATGCTTAAATGATCGACTTCGTATTGGTTTTCTGTGTGGTAATTACGCTAAAAACACAATTTCCCGCAATTTTTGCGGTCAGAATCGCCATTTTCTCCGCTTCAGCTTCGATGCGCGTTCACTCGCGTCCAAAGCTGCACCGATCGATGGAATGCGGTAGCGGCACCCGCCCAAAGCCTTGACCATGTCCAGGTCACGATCTAGCATTGCGAGTGACGGCAGTGATCGCTTGGAACCGCGTTTATTACGAGCGGTCGAAAATGACAGTGTCGAGGCGCTGAGGCACATTATCGAGTTGGCCCATGAGAATGGCCAGTACAGCGACAACTTTCTGCGAGTTGGGCTTATGCGAAGCTGCGAGCGCGGATGCATTGCCGCAACGCAGTATTTGCTGGACTTATTATGTGTGAATCTGAAGGATGGAAATGATCGACCCTCTCCACTCGCCGCGAATAATCGTCCATCACCGCTATTACGCGCCGTTGAGCGGAATCACGTCCGAATAGTGCAGCTGCTGCTTGATTATGGCGCGCCTCTAGAGACAACGGATAAGGATGGTCGGACGGCGTTGATGACAGCTGCCTGGAAGAACCATTGGCATGTGCTGCAAATCCTAATCGCACGAGACGCAAACGCCAACGCGAAAGATCACAGGAAGAGGAATGTGCTGCATAACCTGGCAGCGGATAAGCACTGCAACTGGGGTGAAGATGTGATCGCACTTTTGTTGAAGACAGCTTGCGAGATCGATGGTGAAGCCGGCCAGGATGAGTTGGGTCGGACTCCACTGCACTGGGCCTGCGCGACGGGGAAGTTGCGCTTCGCAGAGTTGCTTTTGACAAGACCACATGGGCCGATTGCAAACGTGAATGCGGTTGAGTTCAGAAATAAAAGTGCGCTCCATATCGCAATCGCTCACGATTGGGACGATATTGTGCATCTTCTACTCCGACACGGCGCAGATATTGACTCCAGAAGTGATGGCGGCTGGACTCCGCTGCATAATGCGTGTGATAAGGGCGCTAAGGAGATTGTGCGCATTCTGTTGCGCGCTGGGGCCAAGATCAACAGCCAACTTTTGAATGGTGTCACACCACTGCATCTGGCAGCCCAGGCAGGACACACCGAGGTCGTCCAATGTCTCCTGGAGCATCCGGATTTGAAGCGGAGGATCCGTGATAACTTTGGCTGCACGCCATTCTTGCGAGCAGCACAGTTCAAGCGCAAAGATATTGTGTTGCTTCTTGCACCATACAATAATGTAGATGCACTTTCGCCGGATGCGCGGGGCGCTTGCGAAGGTTTCGAGGCGACAGTTGTCGACTTTGGAAACTTTCGCAACGAGAATAGAGTGAGAAAAACGTCAGTTTATAACTTATTATACGGGCGAGACCCCGAGAATCCACACAAACAAGCTTTTACTACTGTTCCCACGAATAGTAAAGTTACCGACTTCAGGTGGATTCATCTTCCCGCAAACAACATGGCTTGGGTCGAGGGGCTCCTCACCAAGAATTTCATCGAGGAGGGCGCGCACGACATCGATAGCTTCAAGGGCCTTGAGAGGTCGTTCCACTACCAACATCGAGGTCAAAGAACGCATTCTCACTTTATGCGACCAATGTGTCAACGCACGCAACGCAAGCAACGGTTTCAAGGAGAAAATGAAGAAAGCCCAGATCAGAACTTGGAGGTTGAGAACAAGCTCCCTCAGATTGTCATAAATGGGCGTCTCCAAGAGCCACCGAAAAGTTCGGCAAATGGCGGTAGCAACAAAGCAAAAAAGCAGAAGACACAAGGAGGAAAGTCAGAACGGGCCGACTCTGACGATACCTCGAATAGCTCGCACGGGAAAAAAGCGAAGAACAACCCTAAACGCGGTAAATCGAAGGGTGAATTGGTGCATAAGTCTAAGAATGACGAGCAACTTCGACATCCACTTTCTCTCTGCAAAGACAACGGACATTCTACCACCAGCAATGTGTGCGTGTTCATGCCATATCTTCACTTCGAAACGGCTGAAAGGAGACTGAAAATGCAAGAAGCAATACAACGAGCTGAGACGCTTAATCTTCAACCTGGACTCTCTCGCTCCCCTACACGAGATGAGATGCTTATCCGCGCACACCTGGCATCTTCCACGGCTTCGCTTCATGTCCGACGAACACTGGACCAGTTTTTCTACCCTAATATAGATACACAGACCCGAGATCAAGACCAGGTTGTGTATCGCTATCAGACCGAGGGGCAAGGACGCGAGCGATACGGAACGGAACCCAAGATTTTCATGGTGGATCAACTGTGGATGTGGATCATGGGAACGGATCTGATCGTCACCTGTTTCGCACAACGATGGGAACAACCAAAAAATGACCCGCTAAACGTTCTAGACGGTATCATCGAGGACATAAACTCTAAGACTCAAGAACCAGTTCGTTCCGTATATGATTTGGCCAGCATCATCACTAATCGTTGTTCGGGTGTCTTTGACCGCCACCGTATGGGTGACGACGAGTACCAGTTCTTGGACATGTTTGAGTCCTCAATTGGCATCGCAACAGACCGCGAGACAGTGCTTTTTAATCGGTTTAACCGCGCATCAGCCCAGGCCTCGGACTGGCTCAAGAACCATCGCAAGTTGAGTCGTTTTGCTCGGAACTCGCGGTCGAAAAAGGATACCACCAACCGTGACGGCGATAAACAGTTTGAAGAAGACGAAGATGAAGTACCCCTATTCGTGGATAATCTCCTCGATATCGGGCAGGAGATCGACCTTCTCGCTGAGGCTAAGGATATCCGTGACGAACTCAATATGATTCGCACAGTTCTACAATACCAGCAGGATGTCCTACTTGACTTCCAAGACGTCATCCTTGGGATTTACCAAGTACAGCATCGATCACAGTACGACATCAAGAGACGATTCAAGGAACAGCAGCGCACGATCGATATGCACCTTAAGGACATCGAGCGGATGGACAAGCAAGCAGAGCGTATATATTCATCCATCACGGATTTGCTAGATCTAAAGCAGAAGCACGCAAACGCTTTTGAGGCCCGATTCGCTCGCGACCAAGCTGCTGGCACAACCCGCCAGGGTAAGATTATGATGGTGTTTACTATCGTAACAACTGTCTTTCTGCCCCTGTCATTCATCGCAACCTTTTTTACGATGAATCTCGAAGAGTTTCCCCACAGCGCAGACGGATCGGAGCAACTCCCACTCTCATACGTCGCAGAATACACATTTGGCATTGGGGTTGCCATTTCTATCCCACTTATTCTCCTTGCCCTAACTGTAGATGATATCGGCGATGGATGTCAGGAAGCCATCCGGCGGACCCGCCGGTGGATGTTTCATAGAAAGAAGAAACCTTGTGGGCGGTCCGCGATCGAAGAGCCAAGGCCGAAAACAGCATTAGGATTGGACAAGGTCCTTAGTGGGACAAAGTCCCGGAGAAGTGTTGATACAGAATTGGCTGGAAGCTTGCTACCTATCTCTTCTAGAGAAACCGTTCGTTCTTTGGGTAAAAGAAGCATACTTTTGAGGCGGGACGAGGTACTTTGATGATTTTATGAAAGACAGAGATATGATGTATATTATGAAATTAGTCCATACTTCCTGTATTGATGCCCCATCACATGACAGTTACTTCCTTCCCTCAACTTCTTGTCTCTATGCCTTCCGTCTATCTTATCTCACATGCCCTCCCACTCACACTTCGGAGTTCTGCAGTCTTATCGCCCAAATTCGCATGTGGATCCGGATGTCCGACATCAGGGACTCGGGATCTCGACGATCCGCACCCGTCGGGTTCCGCGGGGATCTCGATTCCCTCCCGATCAGGTCCACAGTACAGATATCTGCTGGAGGAATTCTTCACGAATATTTGGTTCCACCAGAGAAGCTTATTCCTTTCTAGGAGGCTGTGTGCAATGCCTAGATCTCCCGAAACCTCCCAGATTTATGCTAGCACGTGTGTTGTTGCGGAGCTCCCTCGGGGGGACTCGGGCGCAGAAGCTCTCCGTGAGTCAGTCACCCCTTCCTTTCCTCGCCGGTGGATCAATTGACTACCTCCGGTGAGATGGAAGCAGGATAGAAGCCTCGAAATCTGGCGGAGTCGTGAAGTTATCGTCGTTGAAGTGGACATTGATGTACTCCGATTCATTCCACCGCCTTAACTTTTGTTTCCATGCGCCGAGGAGATGAGGTCATCATGTGTTCAGAACCAGAGACTCGCTGTCGTTTTGCTTTGTCAATCCATTCGGTCGTTGAACCTTAAACAACTACATAATAAGCTCCTCGATCGAAATGTCAGTGTCTGCAACTTCACTTGGAGAGGCTGGTTCTTAAATCTGTATATTGGAGATGAAGTCGGTGTTTGTGAATAGCCCCGTCCGTCTCGGACGGATATCACGGTCTTTGCTATCAAGTACATACCGAGTGAGGCACTCGAAATTTTTACAGTGTACACGATGCCTGGCCACGCAGGTTGATCATTCGGCTGCAATTCCTGAATCCGACAGTAGGAAGGAAAGAGTAGTCATTCTTGGATCCGGTTGGGGAGGGTATACCCTCTCCCGAAAATTGTCGCCAAAGTCGTTCGCGCCGGTCGTTATCTCCCCCCGTTCATACTTTGTCTTTACCCCGCTTCTGACTGACGCTGCTGGCGGGTCGCTGGATTTCTCAAACATCGTGGAGCCAGTTCGGGATCCTCACGCTAAGGTCGATTTCATCCAGGCTGCTGCACGAGCTGTCAACCTGGAAAAGAAGACTGTTCTTTGTGAGTCAACCGTGGTCACGAGCGGCGTTACCGAGACGCCGCGGACACACGAGCATGAAAGGGAGTCTGAAGAAGGCCCGGAGACCACCTCAATGAGACCCATGAAAGAGGCACGCAGGTGGGAGAAGGGAGATTTCTTCGAGGTTCCCTATGACAAACTAGTCATCTCCGTTGGTGCAGTCAGCAAAACTTTCAATACCCCCGGAGTGAGGCATAATGCCATGTTCTTCAAGGATATCGGTGACGCGCGACGCGTGAGACGTCGAGTACGAGAATGCTTCGAGCTGGCGGTGCTACCGACCACGACTCCAGAGATGCGGAAATGGCTGCTACATTTCGCTATTGTTGGTGCTGGGCCGACAGGAACTGAGCTGGCGGCATCCCTCCGTGACTTCATTTACAAGGATATGACGATACTATATCCTGCCCTGAAAGATCTTCCCCGCATCACCCTTTACGATGTAGCACCGAAGGTGCTATCTATGTTCGACGAGTCCCTATCAAAGTACGCCATGGAGACCATGAAGAAAGAAGGCATCGACATCAAGACCTCGCACCACGTAGAAGGACTTCGCTGGGGTGAGCCAGGAGCGGAGCCTCCCTACGAAATGGACCCCAAACGCTGCCTCACAGTCACAACCAAAGAAGAAGGCGAAGTAGGCATCGGAATGTGCGTTTGGGTAACCGGAAACGCAATGAACAAGTTCGTCAACAAAGCTCTCCAGGACGTGGAAACATTCCCCACCGCATCAGCCCTGTTGAAAGACGGCACTCAACCTCCCCCAGAACTCATAAAAGACACATCATGGCACATCAAAAAGGCACCCAAAGTGGGCGCCCTCCTCGTTGACGGACAACTCCGCGTCCAACTAGAAAATGCCAACGGCGAAACCGCCGTCCTCCAAGACGTCTTCGCTCTCGGTGATAACGCTATGCCGGAAACCGGTGCACCGCCCGCGACAGCGCAGGCTACGACCCAGGAAGCGAAGTGGCTCGCTACCAGACTGAACAAAGGCGATCTTCAGAGATCCCAACCGTTCTCCTTTCATAATATGGGCACCCTGGCGTATATTGGAGATGCCAATGCGTTGATGCAGTTTCCTACCGATGATGATAAACCGCCTAAGTATTTGACGGGACGGATGGCATGGTTTGTGTGGAATTCGGCGTATTTAACTATGAGTATGAGTTGGAGGAATAAGTTGCGGATTGCGTTTCGGTGGTTATTGAACAATATCTTTGGGAGAGATGTGTCGAGGTACTAACTAGCCTTGGAAGCCTTCCGTTAGAGATTTGAGAGGGATAGATTTCTCTACTTTGTTTTCTAGAAATACATCCATGGGTATATGAGAGGCTGAACCCTTGAAGCTTACCTACTACACTGCCGTGGCGTCGGAGTGTTACTTATATGTTGATCACTGGGCTTACAGTTTGAATATCTAGACAAAGAAAAAGTATCACAATAAAGCAAATAAGATGTATTAAGACATACATAATCTATGAGAAATCTAACTAGGTATTATAGGATGTGTATCTTCTAGTAATGTAGATATAATGGTGTTCCCATCCGGCACTCAAACTCTTAGTCTATTTACATAATAACGGGAAGGTTGCGAGTCAAATAGCCACGCCACTCAGGAAGAGAGCGCTGGTACTTGGTTCCAGTTGACTTCTGCAGATCCTCAATGGCACTAGCGTACTTGATCAAGGTAGGCTCCGAGAAAGCCGTGTTCATGATAGCCAGTCCGAAAGGCATGCCGGACTCCTTGCCGACGCCAGCCGGAACGGTAATCACGGGGTACCCAGCCTGGGCGGCGATCTGGATGCTTTGCGCAACATCCGGAGGCACGAGGAGGCCGTCTAGGGTTCCGTTCTTGTACTTCAGGGCGGCATCGATTCCTTCCTCGCGGGTGGTGCGCTGGCAGAATCCGAGAGCCTGGTAGTAGGTCTCATCCATGATACCCTTGCTTTCGAGGGATGCGATCAGACCGTCCTGGCCGGAACCGAACGCGGGGTGGATGCTTGCGTACCCACCTTCGGAGCCGTAGTTGTCGAGATAGTACTGGACGAGGTCTTCGACAGACCTGACCATGGTGTTCTCGACCTCGGACAGATAGTCCTTGAGGTTGTTGTAGAAGTCGACCTTGATGTAGCTGTATTCGGATTCGTTGGCATATCCGCGAGTCGAGCCATAGTCCCAGTTGAAGCCGTCGGGGGAGACGATGGTCTTGTAGTGGGGCAGTTCAGTGCCGTTGATCACGGTGGCACCAGCCTGCTTAATCAGGTCGACCAGCTCAAGGAGCTGAGAGATTTGATCCTCGTCACCAAGGGCCCAGAAGGACTTCCAGGGGATACCGAATGTGGCGCCCTTGAGGGCGGTCCTGTTGGTGAGGAACTGCGCGTAACCGCCCTCAGGGGTCTTTCCCTTTTGGGCGAGTGTGTAGTTATCGCGAGTATCGATGCCATAGATGGCGTCAAGGGCATAGACTGCGTCGCGCACTGTCTTGCCAAAAGTACCAACAGTATCCTGGTGCAGAGATTCGGGAATGACGCCAGCACGGGAGGTCAAACCGACAGTAGGCTTGATGCCGACGACCGAGTTTCTCTGAGCGGGGTTGATGACACTGCCATCGGTTTCCGTTCCCAGGGCGAAGGGAATCAGATTGGCACCAACGCCGACACCGGACCCGGAGCTGCTGCCACCAGGGTTGACAGTGAGGTTGTATGCGCTGCGGCATTGGCCTCCACGGGCCGAAAATCCCTCGGAGTAGTTGTTGGAACGCATGTCAGCCCACTCGCTCAGGGCAGCCTTACCTAGGAGGAGAGCACCGGCTTTACGAAGGCCGAGAACAACATGGGAGTCACGAGGCACGACGGATCCCAGAAGCGCCCAGCTGCCCGCAGTGGTTTCCAAACGATCCTTGCTAGCGATGTTATCCTTGACAATGAACGGGATGCCGTGGAGCGGGCCGCGGGTCTTTCCCTGCGCGCGTTCCTCATCAAGGGCTTTCGCTATCTTAAAAGCATCCGGGTTGACTTGCAAGATCGCACTGGCCGTGACGTCAGCGGGAACACATTAAATACACGTAGAGGAAAACCTACTTCAAATAAGGCTGGGTCTGGTAAATGCGCTCCAGATAGCATTGCACGAGGTCAACGCTGGTCAGATTTCCAGCCCCAAGTTGCTCCTGGATGGCGTCGATGCTGGCTTCCTCTAGCTTGAAGCCATTGCACAAACGCATGGGGAAGAGTGAGGCTCCATTGACGCCCAAGGTAGGGAAATCATATTCGTAGGGGTTTGTCACAATCTGAGAGGCGACCAAACTATCGTCATTGGCCGGCTCGGTGCTGGCGGCAACAGAGTTTGCCAACACAAGGCCGGTGGTCAAAAGTCGACCGAACACTTTCGAGACCATGATGGTTGCGCCGAGATGGAAAACTGGTGTTTGGTAGGAACAACCACCTTAAACGGGGGAAGATCGACCTTTTTGATCAGGGGTCGATCCCACGCGAGGGGCTAAGCAATGTAGGGGGCGGAGCGTTTTTTGGTTTGTTCCGGAACTCCACGTTCATATACTCATCTGAGAAGGTCGTCGTGGACATTGACAAATTAGTTCCACCTTTGCAAGTAATAGTTTGATACTGGCAGCGATGAGAGCGAACCAGAGCAGAGACACAAGCGGCACTAAAAATCACCGAACCAGTGTGGAAAATTCCCCACTCTTGGATCGGGGTGGTGGTGGTGGAACCTGGTTATTGTTTTTGCGACGTTTACAATGCCGTTTTGAGATGGATCTCGATCTGATCAAATCGGGCTAGTCGGTCATGTGTCTGCCAATACCGTGATCCTGTAACTTTAGGCGTTCAGATCGTATTTTGGGTTCATCCTGCAGGTCAGCGAAAACAGCTATCGTCGGACTTGAATGAGATTAACTTCAGGGGAAGAAAAGAGACGAACGTCGTTGGTCTCCTTATCTCCACTGCAGAAATTTTCAATGCAACGTCAGTATTCTTTCATAATCCATTATATGAAAGAACTAAAGTTAATTAGCAATCAGATTATTCGCTAAACTAGGCAACGCCTCCACCATCAGCCCATACAATGCGCCTCTACCGACTGTCAAGCCTACGGCTTCGGTACTCTGCGGATCTCACTCGATGTCACTCGGTATCCACCGCAACCAGACTTTCAGGCGCATCGCTGGAGCTGATTTGACGAATGGTCCATTACTGGGCAATGCGAGCCATTCTCAGAACGTGGTTAAAGTTCTGTAACGGAGTCAATTTTTTTCTTATTAGTGTTTGTGTTCTTTATTCATCATGAAACAACTGTGTCTGCCTTTGTTGGAGGGACACGGCACGCCTGCCTTTAAGATGGCACGCACGTCCCGCTGAGTGAGGCCCAATCCTGCCTTCTGTGGATCGTTCTCCATGGGCATTCCCGATGACATTCTCCTCGCGGATGCCGCGGGGAGGATCCCTTCTGGGATGTCGCTCGAGTATCTCGCTGAGTCGCGCGATCGCCCGGCCATTGTGGCCATCATATTCCTGGTGTGCTTCACCGGGGCGATCATGATAGTGCGTCTCTACGCACGGATATGGCTTGTCAAGAAACTCGGCCTCGACGATGCTCTGGCCATTCTCACTATGGTATGATTACCCAGGACAAATCCTCAGATACGACGATGGAATTCGAATTGACGTTAGTCCCGAAATAGATGATCTACATCTCTTTTGTCGTTCTATCCCTCGTTTTGATTGATTTGGGAAGTGGTCGTCATATGGATTACATCCAGTATGTCCTGGCGATGCCCACGGTGCGTCAGACTGAGGTTCTGGATTTCGTTGCACACGTTCTCTACACCACTGCTCTGTTCTTTTGTCGACTATCGGGTTTGGCTTTCTATCACCGCCTGGCTGCACGCTCCAGCAAACTACACCTCGCCATCAAGATTGCAGCCGGCTTCCTATTCGCCGCGTATCTTCCCCAGCTGTTTCTATTAATATTCCACTGTCGACCTGTAACCGGACTATGGCCTTACCCCTGGCAGGAAGAACCGATCAGCTACAACTGTCTAACTTGGGGTCTGGTCTATTCGGTCAACTCCGGTGTTTCATTGACCTGCGATGTGCTCATGTTTATCATCCCGACCATCCTTATCAAGGAACTCCACGTCTCGTTCAAGAGGAAGGCCCAACTCTCTATCGTTATGTTTCCAGGTGTCCTGTAAGGTTTATCGATTCCCGTCATATCCCCACCAGATCTAACAAGAGTGCAACAGTGTCATTGTCATTTCCGCCGTCCGCGTTTACTTTGTCGCCGTGGGCCAATGGGCTGATGACGGTAGTTGGGCCTACAACCCCATGATGGCCATTGAGAATGCTGAGATTGCAGGCACCTTGATTGCGCTGTCTGTGCCGGCTTTGAAGCCAGTCTTTGGGAACATATTTACTCATCTGACTGAGTACACGCTTTCGACACGCAACCGGTCTAATATGAAAAGCCAATCGAAGCCTACATCGGGTTTAAGGTCTAGGGCTAGAGACAGTAAGCGCCTGTTATCTTGGTCCAAGCACGGTTATGAAGACTACGAGATGATGGGTTCGGAGACTAATATCCCCCCAAGTGGCCCGGTACAGTCGTCGGAAGCAGGTAGCCCGGGGGGTAAAAGCATCGGAGTGACCACCGAAGTCTCGATATTCCATGGACAACAGGAGGCGGATCAGAGACATATTGTGTAAAGAAAGTAATACATACTGTACGACACTGCGAGCTATTCTTGGACATAGATTACACAGAATTAACACTTCAGTTTCTCTTCGTCACACTTTCGGTCTTGTTTCCTTTTTCGTAATACCTCGGCAGTAAGATAGTCCTACGTATGAGTGATTTGTGACTATTCGAAGTAGTATAGAGAGAAAAATATAGAAAAATAAATAAATAAAATTAAAATATTCAACAAAGTTTTCCAAATCGATAGTGTATCCAAAACATCGTCGGGATACATAATTTAGACGTTCGTTAGAGAATTCCAGAAAAACGCGCACGCCTATTAATAGGCAAAAGCCAAAATATGCCCTAACATGAACCCTGAGTCCCGAACACCATGTGGATCTCTTTGCAGACTCTCTCTCGAACTGAAGGAAGCTCTATCCCTTTACAGAGTTTAACACGTGAAAATCGATATTCCAGTTTTAAGTCACGTAAAAGTTTGCCTTGTGGATCTGCGATGTCTCAAACGTGTACCCACAGCTCTTCAACCAGTGGGAACCAAAGCTAAGCTATAAAAGTACATATATGTAAACGTAAAAAAAACAATGACGAAGGGTCAAAAATGGATAAACATATACGATTCAGTCTGGTGTATGGGAGTTGGTCCATATTCTAGGCTCATAAGACATGCTTGTCCTTCCTCCTCTTGTCGCCTTGATTCTCTGATTATCCACTCCTCTCTGTTTTTTTCTTTTCTGATTTGCTCCTACTCGAAACAGGTTAGCTCACTCAGATCCGCAGCGTCTTTGGTAAACAATTGTCCATACATTCCTCAAACGCCGCCTAGAGCGTCGACGCCTTTTCCTGATGGCATTCGCGGTCTGAGAAAGGGGTTGTGGCTCAGGGGGCGTGGGACGAAGCATCTGATACAGCTGTCCATTTTGTTCAATAGAATTAGTAATTGTAAAGAATCCAGATACTCGGTGCACCGGGGGATATAGTTACCATTTCCCCCTTCCTCCTTCTCCTCCTCCTCCTCCTCCTCCTCCTCTTCTTCTTCTTCTTCTTAGTGACGCCAAAATTGCTCCTGTTGTTTGTCTCATTTTGGTGCTGCCGTTGCTATCAAATATCAGTGTACTGGATATAGTCATGAGGAACATGAAACCATACAGCGTACATGTATCCTTCCAGGAATGCGACCGAGGGGCAGATGCTCTCATCTGTATGTGGTGGACCCCCGCACTTGAGACATATCGAGCTGCCCTCCTTGGGGATCGGAACAGTAGTGTTATACAAGACAGACTCTAAAGAGCCGGAGCGGGAGTATGTCGTGGAGGCTGTTTCCGGTAGGGACGTGTCGAGGGTGAGTTTTCGATATCTTTGATATAGGGTTTCGCACTCCATTTGTCTTGATTTGTGGATTAGAGACCTCGGGGGGTTATATGGAGTCGATGAGGATCTGCTTTCGTTGCCTCTTCTCTCTTTTAGACCTTAGAATATACTTGGACGAGCCAGTAGATTGTCGTTCCTCTGTAGTGCCTTATAGTGGTGAGGTTGACTCGGAAGTTAGAGTAGGTAAACGTTGGGGGGCGCGAGTGTCGAAGGGAAGGTACATATTCTGGACATGGTTCCTGCTTTGTGGAAGTTGTTTTCTGCCTGGTATGCATATGAACTGAGGTGCCTCCTTCTCCTTTCGATCTTACTCTGTCGCGCACTGGACATAATGAGAGTGTTGATGGTGGGGAGAAATGGTAACCGCAGACATAGCTGATGTTTCCATATGTGAGTTCTACCTCACTGCTGAGAGCTTTGACAGGATCGGCAACCTGGATTGATGATATATGACGAGAAAATGAATATATAGTTGAGTAATCAGCTAAGATTTCGCGACATATACGGGATGATGTATGGTTGAGAATGGTTTGTAGTAGTGTAGCTCTATGCCAACAAACGTGGGATGGAAGATATCATACGGCAGGCATTGTATGTATACTGTATGCTCCGGCAGTGAACTAGAAAAGCTTAACGGAAATAAGGAAATCGGTATGTAATTCAAATTCTATATGTGATCCTACTATAGAACAGGCTGAATGCTGAGGTTTAGCGCTGCACTAAAAGCCGGCGGAGCAGGCTAAAATAGTGAGGGGATTGATCGCCGTGGGGTAGAGTGAGATGGTCGCAGTAGTGACAGAAAAACCAATGCTCTAATTGGTGGAATGTTGGATGCAGACTCCTAGGCTAGTACTGAGGCTTTAGAAGAAGTGCGATCTCTCATTAGTGGAAATGAGTATGCACTTCAATAAGAGAATCCGATTTCCAAGGTATCCCATTGAGGGTATTGTATGGTCTAATGGCTAGCCAATCCAACCGTTTCTCTTGGCCGATTTAGGGAGATTTAGTCAAGCATAGACTGTTGAATAATCGTTCAATGTTGATCAACTCTGAAATTCGGGCCCCGCAAACAGTCAATATGATGGTCCACTCGGAGAAATTCGCTTTCATATAGACGTGGAGATGGCCGTCGTGGTATATCATATATATCCTTGAGGCCCCTGGCTTTATTTGGAGCCAATTGTACCATCCATGGAATCATGACTTGCCATTACCAGAAACTGCTTTGGATAGCTCTCACCCTTGGGGTGTCTGTTTCTGCGCTTCCAAGTTCATCAAAAGCTACTAGAGCTGATGAAAACCCATCGCTACCCTTGGCTACCATAGTATCGAATAATCCACAGACAGAAACCGTCTTCGTCGGTCGTTCACTGCCCGAATTCGACCAGGAGTTATTCCTCGGCATCAAATACGCAGACAAGCCTGTCCGGTTCACCCCGTCATCCCTGAAGACAACTTATACTGCGGATGACAGTGACTCTGGGGCATACACAGCCTCCGTAGACGACTTGAACATATCTCAGGAGGCAGTGCTTTACAATGCTACAGATTACGGCTACGAATGCCCTGGATACGGGTCTGATGAGACAAAACTGGTCGATATGAGATTGATAAAATTGGATGAGGGTTGCCATAATTTGAATATTATCCGACCTAAACTACAGTCCAACGAGACACAACTGCTTCCGGTCCTGTTATGGATTTTCGGAGGTGGATGGCAACAGGGCGCAACGGGGGATCCGAGGTAAGGTACTACATCTTAAAAACCCTGGTCAGGTGCTGATTGGGTTTGTCTGGCAGGTACAATATGAGTTACATTGTTCGCCAGGGCGCAGTGAACGATAAACCTGTCTTGGGGGTTTCGATTAATTACCGTCTGGCGGCTTTTGGTCTTTTGGATTCTGAGGAGGTTCGGGTAAGCTTATTAACAGTTGTTGGCCCTCTATTTGGTTCTGCGATTGGGGCTGACGGTTTAGGCCTCTGGAAACAACAATCTGGCGCTTCGAGATCAGCGGGTTGCCATGCGGTGGGTAAAACAGAACATCAAGGCGTTTGGCGGAGATCCGGATAAGATCACGATCTGGGGGGAATCTGCGTAAGTGACGAGTAGATTTAGGCATGGGTTACTGGATACTGACGACCACAGGGGTGCCTATAGCGTTGGGGCGCACTTGGTTGCGAACGACGGGGACAATGAAGGTCTTTTCCGAGCAGGTGAGCTTCCTCCCAGTTTCTGCGTTGGCCCGAGTTCCTGATTCAATAGCAATCATGGAGTCCGGAAATGCCAATGGGCCACCCTGGAATGGGACAGACTGGTACCAGCCAATGTACGATCGCATCGTGAACAAAACGGGGTATGTTTGTCTTTAACATTTTTCGACACTCTGCTAACGAGGTAAAGCTGTTCTTCTTCGTCAGACGCACTTCAATGCTTACGGGATGTATCTTACGAAACATTATACGATGCGGCATATGAAGGACTAGAATGGTTCGCAGCGGTCGATGGTACATTCGTCACGGAGTATCCTCAGATAAGCATTACGCAAGGCAAAATGGCCAAGGTTCCCATCCTTCTGGGAACAAACACAGACGAGGGAACTAGTTTCGGTACGACAGGGACAGATACGGACGAAGAGTGTGTTAAGCAGCTTATATGTGAGTGTTAGCAATCTCCAGCTAAGATACTTACTGACAAGAGTAGCATCAAAACGCTGGGTTCTTAATCGTGAGCAAGCCACCAAGTTGCTTACGTTCTATCCAAATGACCCTGCCCTGGGGTGCCCATACGGATGGGGAAACACCACATGGCCAGATCTGGGACTCATGTATAAGCGATATGAGTCAATGGCAGGCGACCTTACTATGGTCGCACCGAGACGCCTCCTCGCACAGAATATGGCTAAATATAAAAGCGAGGTTTACTCCTATAGATGGGATGTACCCGCTTTGAATACATCCAGCACTATTGGAGTGGGTCACTTCGCAGAGGTGAGTGCCAGGGTTACCATTCATTACTAAGTTTCTGAATAGTACTGAGAGGAACCTAGATTCCCTTTGTGTTCGCCAATCCAGTCCAAAATATTACAGCACTGGGAGACGATCCCGCTCGCCTTGAGCTTGGTAACCTGGCCGCTCGAATGTGGACTTCATTTGTTGCCGATTTAGACCCCAATGGACATAACGGTATGTGCCCTATGTATTACCCTTGGTAAATTGGATATAGGTAGAGATCTAACATACGCAGTTGCCAATATCCCCCAATGGCCACAGTATTCCCAGGAGGCATCGAACTTGGTGTTCCGCCTGCCCAAGGATGGAAGTTATATCGAGGCTGACACTTACCGAGCGGATGGCATTGACTACATCAATAGTATCCCTAGGTAGATAGGTGACTGGAGCTAGTAATGCACAATCTTCAGGCATTACTCAGAGATTAACGTGAATATGATGGATTTCACCTTTCAAACGTGCTGATTAGGCCAACCAATGGAGTGAAACAATCCCAACTCAAGGGATTGCTGACCTGGAACCTAACTTAGTAGAGAACCAATAGTGAGATATATCGATTTATATGGCAAGGTTTAGCCGAGGCTCTTTTGCAGAACCCTGTCACCCACTGAAGGTGCTCGTGTCCTAAGCTTAGAATCCCTGCATGCCGCATTAAGTGAGGATTTGTATCCTTGGATCAGAAAAGCTAGTCTTATCAAACCTTACGACGTACCTGACATCCTCTGCCCCGCTCTGAGTGCTTTCTGGCCACGGCTACATCACACACAATAATGTCACTATGCATGTGGCAAGAACAACTTATCTAGCAGATTTTCACATTGGGAGTAAGGATTGTGGTTGTCTTGCACTTTAGTTTATTGGTAGCCGGACACCACCCAGGCTTCACCGGCTATTTTTTGCAATTTGCAGCTACTATGGTAAAACATATACAAATTTGCATGAATACCCAGGGCAAGCTGATGGATCCGATACCAAGTTCTCATCTGATTGAAGTCCCAGCCAGACATCGGAGTTTCACAATGGAGATTCGTAAGGCAGAAGCCAGGTTAGGAGCTTAGTCCAGATTCTTAGGGCCCTTATTAGCACCCACTAACGGAACCCTAAGGAGGCAAATACGGTGCACACAAGAATAAAAGTAAATTTTGCCCCACATAGTGTTTTTTATTCGACAGCTCGCTGCTCACCTGAGACAGATTAGCTTCCCCCGAATCAATCCGCGCCATCCTAAGACAGGCTGGAAGGCCCAAGACGATGACTGAAAACAACGAGGAAGACACTCGAGAACTATTCTGCTTCTGTGTTTCTTTGATCCTGTTTGAATAGCATAATCTAAACTCGAAAGAGCTATGACCCGTGCGAGAGTTTCCGTGAGACGCAAGCTAGAAGTCTAAATTCCCCGAGATTTGTTTTGACCAGGACGCGGAGTTAATCCGCGCATACGGGACCCTCACCTTGGAATCTTAATTCCGAGATAGTCCAGTCTCGAACCTATCTGGGCGTTGGCCTGGGATTGGCTCGAGCCAAGCCACAATCCTTAACCACACGGGATTATACGGGCATTTTTTGGTGAATGACCCCAGTGGAAGAATGAGCCATAGTGCTGGTGTTGGAAGACCCATGCGATCCAGAGAACAAAGAGCAAGACTCAGAAAACAAGATGGTTTAGGATGTCTCCGAGATCTCGACTGCTCGCGCGGCGACCCCGGATGTGCCAGCAAAGAGTCTGATCCCAGAGCGAATGAGGGCAGCTGGATGTCATTTGCCAAGCTGCCAAGGGAGTCCTGATGTCAATCGCTCGACACCCCCGCATCATTTCCACTCCACCTTTTCAAACACAAAAAGCTGGGGAAAATGTGGGGAGGTCACTGTCTTCCAATTGAGATAGCGATCAGTTTCCCAAGGCCGAGGTAATATGGGGATTTCAAGTCGGCTATCCTGGCTACATGTTGCCTCCGGGCTGGTGGCACGAAAGATGGCGTCTATAGCGCGTTCTTCAATGGGTCTTCATAGTCATACGTTGTGCGACTAACGGGTCACACACTGAAGAGGCAATTGGGTCCAAAAGTTTAAGTGAATAAGTGTATATGAGACTAACACAGCAGACCGCCTCTATATAATCCTACATCTAGGAGGTTGTCCCTGGTGCCCCTCTTCATCTCGACACCCCACCACCACTCTTTCTCCTTTGCTCCAAGAACGCACTTGAGGAGCGAATAATTATTCAATCATGTCATATCCAAGCAGCGAGAAAGATCCCGGCGCAGACACCAGGATTGAAGATATCAATCAACCTGCCCTGAATGATGTCGACTACGATGAAGAATACACATACGCAGAACAGCGTAAGATTATCCACCGGGTGGATAGACGCCTTGTCACCATTACGGGTTTAGCATATTGTGTGTCCCTCATGGACAGGACAAATCTGAGCATGGCTGCTGTCGCGGGGTAAGTTTCCCTGGTGCAGTAGGGCATCTCCCCAAATTGATGATTCATCGGTTGATCGCCCATAGAATGACCAAAGACCTGGGTCTGACAATTGGATCCCGATATGTGTGTCTCAAGATCCCCATCGTACATTTTGAGTCTGTAGCTAACATCAATAGTCCGTGATGGTTCTCATCTTCTTCGTTCCCTACGTGATCTTCCAGCCACCTATGACGGTTATAACACGGAAGATAGGTCCTACCTACTTCTTGGGAACCATTGTCATTCTTTGGGGAGCAATTCTAGTTGTAAGTCGTTCAGCGCGTTGGTGTGTGAATGACTGCCACCGAACAATCTATTGATATTTTTTTTTTTTTTTTTTAAAAGGGCATGGGGTTTGCGAGGAATTGGAAGCATATGGTCGCGACCCGTGCACTGCTGGGCTTGCTTGAAGCAGGTATTTTTCCCAAATCCGATGATCTGTCGCCTGGTGATCGTGGCTATGGAATCCCGGGTAACATAGGACTAATCTGCTTCGATATAGGCTACTTCCCCGGTTGTGTATATCTTTTGTCTAGCTGGTACACTCGGTGTAAGTGTAAACCTACGATACGAGCTACTCTCGGGCACTGACAGGGTTAGTTGACGTGCAAAAACGTTTTTCGGTCTTCTACTTGATCGGTTGCGTAGCGTCAGCATTGTCTGGTATTCTTGCCTTTGGGCTGATGCAGATGGGCGGGCTTCAGGATCTGGAAGGTTGGAGATGGATTTTTATCATGGAAGGCGTGGTATGTACGCTTTCCCCCCAAGCGACCCTCAATTGCTGATTCCAGTAGATCACAGGGGTGATTGGCCTCTTGACTATCACCTTTTTGGTTGATTTCCCTGATAAAGCACACAAGTCTTGGAGATTTCTTAGTGAGAAAGAATGCGCGTTCATCGTCCGCCGTATCAACCGGGACCGTTCCGACGGAGACCAGGAGCCCTTCTCTCTTAAGCGCTTTCTGTCACCTGCCCTCGACTTGAAGATCTGGGGTTTTGCAATGGTATTCTTGTAAGGCACGCCGAATGCATTTTGTTCTCTCTGCGATCCTCTGACATGCAACAGCTGCACTACAACCGTCACGTATGCTATCGCATATTTCCTCCCGATCATTCTTGAACAGGGTATGGGGTTTAGTACCGCTGCTGCACAATGTTTGATTGCGCCACCCTTTGCGTTCGCCGGGATCGTAATGTACGCATCCGCCTGGGTTGGTGACAAATATCGCCTACGAGGAGCAATCGTCATCTTCAATGCTTTACTCTGTATCATTGGACTTCCCATTATGGGCTTTGCGAAAGGCAATGCTGCGCGGTACGTGGGCGTATTCTTCGCCGTGGCCGGCGCCAACTCGAACATCCCAGCTTGTATGGCATATCAAGCGAATAATGTCCGTGGTCAATGGACCCGTGCATTTTCAAGTGCTACACTGGTGGGATTTGGTGGCATCGGAGGAATTGTGAGTAGTTTGGTCTTCAGGTCCCAAGATGCACCTGGATACCGACCGGGCATGTGGACGACTATTGCGTAAGTACTAGCCTTTTATCAAGCCAAGCTTTCACTGCATCGTGTTACTAAGCAGCCTGCAGATGCAATATCCTCATTTTATTCATCGTGGCCTCTCTGAGCTTGTGGTTCCGCCGGTCGAACAGAGAAGCGGACCGTGGGGAGCGCGTCATCGAGGGGTCTCCGGAGTTTCGGTACACGATATGAACTAGCGCACAATAATGGTTTTCTCTTTCCTCTTCCGGTAACCCCCTTGTTATTTCTGTACATATCTCAACAAGTAGTATATTTAGCCGGTGATGAATATACGGAGGTAATGAGCGATGTTGTGTTCCAATACCGACAATATGCTTTGTTCTATGTTTAGGGTCTTAAGGGATAGAATCTGTCGCACAAAAGCAATGGCTGTAAAACCCCGCATAACGCAAATATCGAGAGGGCGGTTCCAGACCGTCGACATGTCGTACAGTACTCGTTAGTCATAGCATGTATAAATAACTAGCCCGGGTGTGCGTCCCGAGCTTGGACCAAAAAGTCGGATCGGAAAGAACCTGTGGAGGGTCTGGTCTGTATGAACCTTCGGGAAAATCGAGAACTGCCCAGATTAGCGATCAAAGGAGTATCGGATAATGCATTGACAAATTGAGGCCAATTGAGCGCATTTGATTGTGATCCATGAGAATTAAAGTATAGTATAATATCGCCATTCGAGGTAGATAAATTCAACAGGAAGAAATACAGAAATCTCCGACCCCGCGTCTTGACCAAGATCATAAGCTATGACTTTCCCGCGGGAAAATAATCTCTTATCAGTCGCGGAGAAGCCAAGCGCGGTTTACTGGCGCGCTTGCGGGGCAACTTCGCAAGGGACCGCAGAGCATTCCCGGATTATCATTGGCTCGGGAGCCAGCGTTATCGGGTTATCGACAGTTTCCCGTGATTGTCCGTATCGCCCGCGGTTTTCCTGCCGGCCGAAGGAATCCAAAGATTGTATGACTTTGCTCGATAAGTTTTTCCCTAGAGCCCTTTTTCATTCTTCTCTTTTTTAAATCTTGTCTCCCTGTTCTTTTCAATTGTATTTCTCTCCCCTCCTCTATCCAACTATCTTACTATCTCATGTGTTGAGCTATCGCCGGGGATTTACTAGATCAGTACATACTTCTATCCCTTGGCTTAGCCAAACCATTGAACACCGCAGTCCGTTGGACTCTCACATTATCACCATGGCTGCATCCTGGTGCGCCCTTCGTGGCACTCGCCAGCTTGCTCTTCGGACTCGCTTGCGCTCTGCCCCTTCCCCCATTGCATTCCGCAGAGCTTCTCCATCCTCTCCCTTCCGCGCCACCCATCGCGCCCTGCACACAGCTACACAGCAGCCGTCGCGACCGGTCTACACAAGCTCAGTAGCTGACCATGGCGACCCTCACCCCCGCGATCTCTTCCAGCCCCTCGACACCTTTCCCAGGCGTCATATCGGTCCTTCGCCAGACGCCGCAAAGGAAATGCTGGCCACTCTTGACCCCCCAGTGGCGTCTCTCGACGACTTCGTAAAACAGGTGCTTCCCGCAGACATTCTGTCCAAGAAGGACTTGAAGGTTACCGATCCTCACGCCAAAACGAATCTGTACCGGGACAATGTGGGCGGTGGTCTCGGAGAGACCGATATGCTGAAGCTCTTGGATGTCTACCGGAAGCAAATTGATGTTTCTGGCAAGACTTACATCGGAACTGGTTATTACGGTACAATTGTTCCTCCCGTGGTCCTCCGCAATGTCTTGGAGAACCCCGCATGGTACACCAGCTACACCCCCTACCAGCCTGAGATCAGCCAGGGTCGTCTGGAGTCACTCCTGAACTTCCAAACATTGACTGCCGACTTGACGGGCTTGCCATTCGCCAACGCCTCCGTTCTTGACGAAGCTACCGCTGCTGCCGAGGCGATGACCATGTCTTTCGCTACTATGCCTGCTTCGAAACAGAAGAAGCCCGGTAAGGCTTACGTTGTTTCCCATCTTTGCCACCCTCAGACAATCGCCGTGATGCGGTCGCGCGCTGAGGGCTTCGGTATCAACCTGGTTATCGGTGACGTTCTGGCGGATGATTTCAAGTTGGTGAAGGAACAAGGCGACAATCTCATTGGTGTGCTTGCTCAATATCCGGATACTGAGGGTGGCATCTATGACTTCCAGGCCTTGAGTGACACTATTCACGGCGCTGGCGGTACCTTCAGCGTCGCCACGGACTTGATGGCTTTGACCGTTTTGAAGGCACCCGGAGAGTTTGGAGCTGATATCGCGTTCGGTAATGCCCAGAGATTCGGTGTTCCTATGGGATACGGTGGTCCGCATGCAGCGTTCTTCGCTTGTGTCGACAAGTACAAGCGTAAGGTTCCTGGTCGTGTTGTGGGTGTCTCCAAAGATCGTCTCGGCAACCGTGCTTTGAGATTGGCTCTGCAGACCCGAGAGCAGCATATCCGTCGTGAGAAAGCCACTAGCAACATCTGCACTGCTCAGGCCCTTCTCGCCAACATGAGCGCCATGTATGCTGTTTACCACGGCCCGACTGGCCTGAAATCCATTGCTCAACGCATCATGTCCATGACTTCGACTTTGCAGGCGAAGCTTGCTGCTCTGGGCTACAACGTTCCGATTAAGACCAACGTCGCCGATGGCGGTGCGATTTTCGACACCGTTACTGTAGAGCTGTCCAGCAGCGAAGAGGCAGACGCCATTGTTGCAGCTGCCCGGGAACAGTCTATCTTCCTCCGCCGCGTGAACCCTACCAAGATCGGTATCTCTCTGGATGAGACGAGCGGGCGTGAAGAGGTCAAGTCCCTTTTGCAGGTGTTTGCTACTCATGCTTCCAAGGGTGAAGTGTCCATTGATGGGGAGCTTGGTATCTCTCCTCTTCCAGCCAGCCTTGAGCGGACTTCAGAATATCTGACTCACCCTGTATTCAACACCCACCACTCGGAGACGGAAATGCTCCGGTACATCCGTCATCTGGAGTCCAAGGACCTGTCTCTGGCTCACTCTATGATCCCTCTGGGCTCCTGCACTATGAAGCTCAACGCAACCACCGAGATGATCCCGATCTCCTGGCCTGAGTTCTCTCAGATGCACCCCTTTTTGCCTGCAGATGTCGCCAAGGGTTACACCCAGATGATTGATGATCTGGAACAGCAACTCGCCGACATCACTGGTATGGCTGAAGTCACTGTCCAGCCTAACTCTGGTGCCCAGGGTGAATTCGCTGGTCTGCGTGTCATCAAGAAGTACCTGGAGGCTAACGGTCAGTCCAAGCGCAATATCTGTCTGATTCCCGTGTCTGCTCATGGAACAAACCCAGCCAGTGCCGCCATGGCTGGCATGAAGGTTGTTACCATTAAGTGTGACATGAAGACTAGCAACTTGGACCTTGAAGATCTCAAGGCCAAGTGTGAGAAGCACAAGGATGAGCTGGCCGCTGTTATGATCACCTATCCTAGCACTTTCGGTGTGTACGAGCCTGGTGTCAAGGAGGCCTGCGAGATCGTGCACCAGCATGGTGGACAAGTCTACATGGATGGTGCCAACATGAACGCCCAAATTGGTCTCTGCTCCCCTGGCGAGATTGGTGCCGATGTCTGCCATCTCAACCTGCACAAGACCTTCTGTATTCCTCACGGTGGCGGTGGTCCTGGTGTTGGTCCTATCGGTGTTGCAGAGCACCTGCGCCCATTCCTGCCGTCTCACCCGGCCAGCGAATACCTTCAGTCTAAGCGTACGGAATCCTCTTCGCCCCCGATCAGCGCTGCTCCCTGGGGTAGCGCCAGCATCCTGCCCATCACCTTCAACTACATCAACATGATGGGTGCCAAGGGTCTTACCCACGCGACAAAGATCACCCTGCTCAACGCCAATTACATTCTCTCTCGGCTGAAGCCACACTACCCGATCCTGTACACCAACGAGAACGGTCGCTGTGCCCACGAGTTTATCCTTGATGTCCGCAAGTTCAAGGAGACTTGCGGCGTTGAGGCCATCGATATTGCCAAGCGTCTCCAGGATTACGGCTTCCACGCCCCAACCATGTCCTGGCCCGTGTCCAACACCCTCATGATCGAACCCACCGAGTCGGAGAGCAAGGCAGAGCTGGATCGCTTCTGCGATGCTCTGATCTCCATTCGGCAGGAGATTGCTGAGGTGGAGAGCGGCGCGCAGCCACGTGAGGGCAATGTGCTGAAGATGTCCCCTCACACTCAGCGCGATCTTTTGTCCAACGAGTGGAACCGCTCGTACACTCGGGAGACGGCCGCCTACCCCTTGCCTTATCTTGTGGAGAAGAAGTTCTGGCCTTCTGTGACTCGTGTGGATGATGGTAAGTTTCCTCGAATTTGCTTGTCTTATTTGATCAGGAGCAAAAGCTAACTTAACTTTTACAGCTTACGGTGACCAAAACCTGTTCTGCACTTGCGGTCCTGTGGAGGATTCTGAGTAGATATATGATACCCATGTTTGATTGTTCATTATTATCGCCTGCGAGATACATATCTTCAACACATGTTTAGTTGCTTGAGTTTTGGGTTGGCATAATGATGGTGACACGACGCCAAGATTCAACATTCATGATAGACATTCGGGGGCGTTCTGGTTATTATTTGCACATTTGAGTTGTACAAAAAGACTCGTCTTAGCAAAGTGAATGATACTTGCCGCCATACAAGCGGTTGATGTTCAGCTGTTCGTCGCGTACCTACCCAAGTAACTTGATTTTAATCATGGCTGGGGCTGAACTTCCAGATCAGTTCAAAATTCAAACCTGGAAGTAGTCAGCATTTACTTGATTAGGAAGTCACCCTCAAGAGGGGGACGGATGGCACGTGAAGACTTCGTGTCAGCTCTTAAGTAAAAGATTGCTTTTACTCAGCCTCCTGAGTGGTCAGAATCCCTCCGGATCCTCTGTTGTGCCTATGACTATCTTATCTCCTCTGCACTAAACCATTCTTGGCATCGGAACCGGCCGTGACCCGAGGTCACGTCCAATCTGAGATGCGGATGTGGTCCTTGTGGAGTTGGAAGGAGCTCAATCTTCAAGAATGATGACATTTCCCTTCTTGGATGAAGTCTCGAGCTTATAAGAAGCCTGTCTCTCCCTCGAGTGTTGAAAAGTACACAACATCATCCCGTGGTGGTACGTACAGTCCATTAGTGCTCTGTCAGGTAGATAAGATAAAGTTCCAACGGTCATCCTTCCGTCGATGACAGGAGTAGCGCAGTAGTTTTCCTTTGCATACACATCAGTATTCAAGGTGAATTCATGACATTCTATTCATTTTGAGGAATCTATGCTAACTTATGGTGTGTAGTTTGGGAGAATTCAATTGATCTACACGCAGAGCGTATCCTGCTACTTCTATCCCTTGTTTTCGACTGGTCTCATATTGATCCGTACGAGCTGAGCTGGTGCTACTTGGCCCCATTGCAACGTAACCTCAATTTATATCGTTGAGAATCGAGAGAATCACGAAACACCAACATGGCCCCGGCATACATTGTCTTCGTCGGTACATTTGTACATCTTCCTCGATCCACGTCAAAGACCCTCGCTATCCAACAGGGGGCTTTATGGGTTTCCGCCGCCGATGGTCGAATCAAAGGTACCGACTGGACTGTCATCACTGTGGGTGATCTGCACGACCTATTGAAAGAAAAGAGCTGGATCCCTGAGGATGCTCCCCGATATAAATCTGGGACGAGAGTAAAGATCGTCCGGGCGAGGGAAGAATATAATGAATTCTTCTTTCCTGGGTTCATTGGTAAGTGGTGACTCGATTCTCTGCCCCGTATGAATAGGCGCGTAGTCATAGATTCATGTATACAGATACTGACAGGTTTAGACACTCACATTCACGCACCCCAGTACCCCAACAATGGGCTCTTCGGTTCCACTACTCTTCTTGACTGGCTAAAGCAGTATACCTTCCCGATGGAGGCTTCATTCGGGAGCTCCCTTCCCAACATCCCGTCCCCCAGGGCATTTAGGGTCTACAATCAGGTCGTCTCGCGCACTCTAGCTAACGGCACAACCTTCGCCTCCTACTTCGCTACCATTCATGTCTCGGCTACGAACCTGCTGGCAACGCTATGCCAAAAACGTGGCCAGCGAGCGCTCATCGGCCGCGTCTGCATGGACAATCCGGACTTCTCCGAGCCCTACTATATCGACTCCTCAACTGAAGAATCCGTCGAATTAAACAAGGAAGTCATCTCGTACATCCAGTCCATCGATCCGCAAGGAACCATGATAAAGCCAATCATCACCCCGCGCTTTGCCTTAACATGCACCCCGAAAGCAATGCGTGGTCTAGCCGACCTAGCCGCTTCCTATGAGCCCCCCCTGCACATTCAGACGCACATCTCCGAGAACAAACAAGAAATCCATGACGTCCACTGCCAATTCCCAAGTGCCAAGAGCTACGCCGACGTGTACGACACATATGGCCTTCTCACACCACGAACTATCCTCGCCCATGGCGTCCATCTATCGCCCGATGAGCAAGATCTTATCCACAATCGAGGCGCCAAGGTCTCTCACTGTCCCGCGTCAAACTCCGCCCTGGGATCCGGCATCTGTCCCGTTCGCAAGCTCCTTGACAAGGGCATCACTGTCGGTCTCGGCACGGATGTCAGCGGCGGGTATAGTCCCAGTATCTTAGAAGCCGTTCGACAAGCCTGTCTCGTTTCCCGGTTACTTCGCCATGTAGAACCGGCCAGCGAAGGCGATGAAGGAAAGAGACTCGTCCTAAGCGTCGAAGAGGCGTTATACCTCGCTACACGCGGCGGCGCAGCGGCGGTCAACATGGAGAATGATATCGGTGGATTCGACGACGGCATGCTATTCGATGCGCAGCTGATCCATTTGGGACGGTTCTTGCCTGCAAGTCGGTATAGCAGTGGTGAAAGCCAGGTTGATGTCTTTGGATGGGAGACATGGGAAGAGAAGATCCACAAGTGGGTGTGGAGTGGTAATGATCGTAATGTCAAGGGTGTCTGGGTTGGAGGAAAGCTGGTGCATGGGGAGGATGATGTGGAGTATGGGTCTCGGTCTAGTTGGTGGACTTGGCTTTTGAGCGCCGGTGTTGTGGGTGTTGGTGCTGTTGTTGCTTTTAGGAGGTTGAGGTTGTAAGATATAGATAGACTCTTTATCTTTTTAGGTGGCTTTTGGTCATCCCAGATTTTACTTGATAATAATAGAGAATAATTTGTCTTTATGATATCAACAACAACAAGATACAAATTAATAAGAAAGGTGTGAAAGGCCTGTCAAAATTATCATACTGAAAAAGCCACATCGAGGCTGTTTACAGCTAAATACCCACCTATAACATTCTTGAGCAAGCTACTATTTCAACGCCTTGTTACTATACCATCTACTGGTAGCCAGAGGACACATAGCCATGGAAAACATCATGTAAAATGATGCAATCAGATATATACTCTAGGTAACCATGTATAAAAGGGCAAGGAAGACTCCTGTAGCTGAAAACCCCAAGTCAAAAGATAATGATGAGTAAAATAAACAGAATATATCAGAATGCAACAAAGCTTCGATTTCCAAACTAGTCTCACTGCAAATCTACTACCCAAAAAGGCCTGAGAGGGTCTATCTCCCATAGCCCTTTGTCTGGAACCTCACTTTAATTCACTACAAGGTTAAGCCCTTGTTGCACCGTTCTTTGAGGAATGTTCCCATCTGCTGCGGTGGGACTTGCAGGTTACTTACTTTCCCAAAGAATCGTCCCGAGTTATTATCGTTTTTGTGATTTTGGGATTAGTGTTTGGGATCCTGATTGACGGATCGGAGGGTGGACTTTAGAGTTTCGATTTTTTTAGGGGTATGCTGTGAGGATAGATGATCTTTGATGGTAATCGACTACGTGTTTGCTTATATTGTAGTGGCTGATTATCTATGTGGTTATGGTTATGATCGTGTTTGGTGTAGGCAATTGTTGTGGAAGACATGTCTTACTTTGATAGGGGGGGATGAATACGGGGATAAGTGAGTACTGTGATGATATTTTATATGAGTTTTTGTAGCCATTCAGGGCATTTGTAAATACTCGAGTCATTCTAGTTTCTTTCAGTTCCGGAGGGCACGCTCAGAAGGTGGGACGTAGGATATTGATATACTCGGATGGGGTGTCCGTTTATCAATCCTTTTCTACAATGTCCAGTTCAATGTCAACTATAATCCAATCAATGAAGGGTAGACCCGTTAATTACTTCACTATGGACAAGACGCTGGCCATTCCATAGCCAGCTTCAATCAATATGAATATGTGCAAGACCACCTGGTGCACCAATCATATCCTTATTGGAACAGCTCAATGCAGTCAAAAATCTAGAGTAAGGAAGTCATTAGCCAACCAATCCATAGCCAAGGCAATAACCCAAAGAAAGCAAGTAAGCACTTACGACGTTAGGAGCAAGGAACTCATCACCGGAGCTTCCGGAAATGATGCTGATTGTGATCTGATGGTTGTGTTAATTATGAACTTTTGGGGGATGCGGGAAGGGAATTGAGGGGTGCGCACAGTGTTTTCTCCTTCGACGATTGTTCCAGATGGAACGCTCACGTCGTATACGTCGCCGAAGCCGCGGTAGGCTCCGCGAGTAACGCCGCGGGAGTCGAGGTTTGTGGGTGCAGAGGGGGCCTCGCCTTCGTAGTCGTTGATCTGGGTTTTGTTAGTGTGTTTTGGTTCTCGGATTATGTGTATGTGTGTCGGTTTTAGAATGGGGTTCCTCACAGTAGCTTGAGGACGACCGCCTGCGAACGAGAGGGTCGTTCCGATACGCAGGGTAGCGGCGCCGGTTTGGGAGGAAGTGGCTGTGAATTTGATTGTGACGGGGTCGTTGACGCCCTTGAAGGCAGCCATTGGGAAGTCAGTGAGCTCGGAGCTTCCTACGGTGTAGGTAAGGGGTCCCCAGGATGACATGCGCGAGTCCGAGGGGTGCATCCGCAGTTGGTTCTCTGCGTTGCGGAAGCCGGTTGGTCTAGGGGTGATAGGTCAGTTATACCCATATGTGACTTTGTAGTAAGGGTGAAATAGGACACATACGTTCCATCCCAGTCACCGATCTTGAAGATGGTGTCGCCTGTTTCCACGGATCCGGAGATGTCCTTGCTTGTTGATGATCCGGCTGTAACAGAAACAGAGGTCTCGGCTACCTTGTATTCGCCCTGGTAGTAGACCATGGTGTAATCGCCTGGCTTCATGGCCGGGGAAGTGAAGCTACCATCTGAAGAGGCGTAGGTCCAGTACTGGGCATCGGCGTTGTACCTGTATTTATTATTAGGACAAATCAGATGCTATTATTGCACGAGTATCGTACCAGTGAACGACCCATTTGAAGCTAGAGTCGGCTCCAGATGCAGTTCCGGATACAGTTCCGCGACCGTCGGCAGCGACGTAGCCCTTGATGTCCAGGTTCGCGAAGAAGGATGTGTCAATATCGGTACTGGGTGTTCCACTGCGGCTGAAGTACATCGAGTATGGCCCATGGAGACCCTGGCGTCTGTCCTCTGTTTGGACGTGGCCCGAGTTCTGCCTTCGTTAACAAGATAACCGAAAAAGATGGTTTATCAAACGTACCATATACCAGTAGAGGGAGTTGTAGTCACCGCCGTTGTTGGAGTTGATATCGCTGTTAAGATTAGTATGCAAGCATGTTGCGTCGCAGATATTGTACTGACCGGAAGAAAGGACCACCCGAGGAAGTCTCGTATTGGTTGAGGATCATGCAAACACGGTGGGCACCTCCGGCGATACCTAGAAGTAGGTTAGCCATGCGCTACAGTCAGCAAGTATGTGCCTTACAATGTCTCTGGTCATCGATGAAGCGCTGGCTGGAGTAGAACTTGCTACGGGTCTCCCCGTCTACAAGAAACTATAGTCTTCGTCAGCTACCTTCATGTCCTTGTGTCATTTTTGTACTTACCACATCCGAGCCTTCGACGACCGAGCCGCCCGCAGTGGTGGATACATCGCCGAACGGTTCCTCGTTCGGTAGGAGCTCCGAGTTAAGGCGTGCAATGAACCGCAGCTCGCCAACGGAGGGCTCTAATGAATTTGATTCAGATAAACGTCAGGAACTCCTTTCTTTGCGCCGGGACGTAAAACTAACCCTCTGTAGTGTATGTCGCCATGTGAATGATCGGGTCGCCATTGTGGACAACAAAATAGTGTGTCAAGGTATCGGTGTCGCAGGTAACCTTGATGTAGTCCCCTTTACAGATAAGTTGTCAGTATATACATGGTCAACATAACTTGTCGTAATTCTTAGCTCACCATCTTCTACCGCAGAAACATCTGCGCTTCCAAGGCCGGAATTAATGTGGCTGCCCTTGCCGGAGTACTGAAGTTCCGAGCCATAGTAATTGATAGAGGTAATATCACAGCTCGAACGGGAAACTGTAAATTTGAGAGGGTTTTCCGACCCAGCGTCAATGACGTAGGAGTCATCAGAGGTGGTAATTCCAAAAGCCGCATTGGCGACTCTGGCCCAAAGAATAGAGGACGAGAAAAGAAGGGTTCTCGACAACATGTTGTCTGTCAATCTTCTGCAGAGTTGTATCCTCTTCCTCCATCTTCGTCATGTTGTCGGCCGTTGTCCCTTTATATTTGCTCCCAACATGACTTTTACTAGTCTCCAGTGCCCAGACCACGAGAGGGGCATGAAGACAAACTACGAGCAACAAAACCCCTGATTAATTTTTCGAAGAGATGGGCCAGTTTAGTTCCACCAATCTCGAAAGCCATGGTTTATTAAGAATCCAGGCGTAGCGCGCACGACTCGACGAACGTACAGGGGACACCGGAGCACTGGCCGTCGCTAAGATGATCGCTGACGAAGTTTCCCTTTTTGAAACCGGCAGTTACAGTTTTTTAGGAAATCCCCGAAGTGCCGTTGGATATTTATGGGAGCAACCCATGGCCAAGAACCCCTGCGTCACCTAGGCGAGTATGTCATCCACTGGACTCCGCATAGGTGTTTCGCCTTTATTCTGAACTTGGGAACTCTTCTGTGGTCATCAAGGAAAGCGCTTTGGTGTTGTCCGGTCGCTTTGCGAAAATGACTTCGGATGTATTTATAGCGAGCACCCGAAGCTATGTGACGATCGCATGTCAGTTTGTTTAGCAGGGTAAATCCTGCCGGACAAACGGCCATATTCCTGTTCTTCAGTGGTGGACTTCGTCGTGAAGCGATGCGGAGTCCCGATTTCAGACTCGGCGGATTTGGGACACTGGTGCATCAGTCCCATGTTAGTGCAGTGGGGCCATATGCTATCTCCATCAATCAGGGTACTTAATGGTGTGATCCGTCCGTTCTTGTGCGAAAATGTGCCGAAAAGCTTTATATTGAACTTCGTCTTGGCATGACCCTAAAATAAATGCTTCTCCGAAAATGGAAGCCAAAGTGTATCATGAGGATTCTTCAGCTCTACCACTTGGATCCCCTCTGCAGTGAACAGCCAATGGTAGACGGCTTGTCGCCAAGAAATATCATTATGGACCGGTTTCCAGACAAGACATTGACTAAGCTGGAGGTTAAGTGTATACCCTGCTTTTGGCAATATTCTGCGATGCGTTGCTTACCCCTTTTCTTTGATGCATGGCTGCTGTCGATGTCTCTACGCCAATGCGTAGTTTGAGGCGGTCTTAAACCTGAGATATGTTTGGCCATTGATGTTCAATCATAAGACAAGGTCATACCCTAAAATGGCACTTCACTGCCAATCAAATGCATTCCGCTAAAAGTTGGCTTGTGGTTGCACACTAAAGAAATTTTTACAGGACATGATCGCTAAAGGGAGCCGAACTATGGTATATTAGTAGTTCACGGTTGGTGTTCACGATTGGCGTTCACGTCTCAAGGATGTCCATGTTGTGGCAGTTGCTGTGCTATCAAACAAGAATTATCACCTGAACATGGTCACGGGTCGCCTTAATCATAATTGAAATGCCCATTGCGCTTATGGATGCTTCCTCGTACCACCCCAGCCCCCACTTCAGCCTCAGCGGTGCCGAGCAACTTCATGGCGCTTGCCGCATTGCTATCCTCAGGTCGGTCTCGTGAAAACAGTAAGAGCTGATTATGCTCCTCAGGAATGCTTTCGATCTGTGAGCTGAGCCGAAGCACGGCTCGAGGTGTATGTTAGGGCCTCGACCTTATGAGTCTCTAACCCGTGGTTGTACAAGGTTAACTCTGAGGATTATTGCGTATCAAACAGGAACTTATAAAGGTGGGTTTTCTGCCATTGACATAATGCCTTTTCACATTGAGTGTATCACTTCCAAGTCAAGCAATACTTCTTGTCTTCGACGCTGGTCTGAAAAAGCGTATCAAAGATTCAACGGGTGGACACTAACTCGCTTGCTAGAAAAGATGTGATCGTGCAGTCTGTAGACTTCTATACATCCATCATATACGGAATATGCATGTTTACTATTTGTCCCCTTTTGTGTAACAATTATCCACAAGTTGCCATGGTTTTAGCCTGCGGGCTCCCAAAAAAAAAAGTCTAAGACTATAGCAATGGAAGTAGACCATATGTAAAATGCGGTCTTCAATAGAAATTATGGTTTGTACACTCTTCCTAGGTGCATGGGTAGTGTCAGTATTCAGACTCCATCTGTTACATGTGGCGGCTGACTGTCTTTGAAGGTCCAAACACTCAAATTCATAAAATTGCGGGTTATCGGCGTTGTACAGCCCTCAATCCATGGGCATTGTACAAACTAGGCACCCACTGCTGCTTGGCTCGAAACACCGTACAATGGCATCTGGATGAGCTGGGATAGTTGCTTTTGCTCCTGCCTAGCATATTACAGCCGCAGCCGTTGGTACATAACAGCTCAGTGGATAAATCCATCAAAATTATCTTCTCGAAGGGAATATATGTGGAGGTCTTTGAAATGAGCTGTTCAATCAAGCATATTGCCCTCCTGGCTGAACCACTTGACGGTATGTTGTACCCAGACTACTGCTCCAAGACCATAGGTATGAAGCTTTCAAGATTGAAGTCATCGGGCATTCAATGTTCACGGCAATTTGGTGGCTGCATTACGACCGTCTAACTGGTTGCTAAACTTAAAAGTGATTCAGTTCAGCTATATAAAGACTCACCGTTTTCAATCAAGTTCTGATCTTATTTGGTGGTTGGGGCATTCATGACATTCCCTAATAGTTAACGATCGACAGGGCTCTTGGCGCCATGTGCACAGGTGGGCCAACAAACACCGATATTATAGGCGTGGCATCTGTCCACCGCCCGGGCCGATGTCCGAAGCCATCCAATCTGGATTCTTCCAAGCACTCCCATTTCCGCATTAGGTAACATGTTGTCCAACGTACTCAGACATATTCGCTCACTTTATACGAGCCTACTGCATACAATGTAATCCTGAAAGGCCTTTACTGATACGTCATGAGGAACTAACATTGGATTGGCTGACCCGGCCAAGACTGGGGTGGTCTCGTTGACGCAGCCGTCCGGTAAGAGTATCTATCAATCATTGCGCATACATATAATAGACACGGGTACTACCCCTTTTCTCTGCTGGTAAGCTATCTGTAACCTTCTCGAGATACCCTTTGTGCATTTTACATTTTATGCGCGTGCGAGCATGAAAAGTCTCTGTCTCTTCAGACCAATATGCGTTTCGACCTCTTTCTAATATTACCCAGCCTTGGTTTTCTGGCTGGCCCCGCTGTGGGCATGGGGATGCTTGGAGGGTCTAGGTATATGCGAGAGCTGCAGTTCGCTGCAGAGTTGAACTTGGACCCCAGGTCACTTTCCAACAAAAATACTATACATTCAGTGCTCGCCAAGACCAATACTCAAGATGAGAAGATCACCACAGAATACATCACGGTATGTTTACGCTTGCCTTTCTCATGGTTGTTTTGGATCCATAGTTAAACACATTTTTAGATTCCTATCGACCATAATGATACGGCTGTTGGTACATACCAGAATCGATTCTGGGTGAATGATGACTATTACGAGGCTGGGCGTCCGATCATCATGTACGATGCCGGAGAAACAAACGCAGAGCGTATTGCCAAATCTCACTTGACGTCGAATTCGTCCTTTTTCAGGAAAATCCTCGAGGACACTCACGCGATGGGTATTATATGGGAACATAGGTTTGTTCTTCTCTGGATAACTATAAGTCGCGCAGGCAGCTAACGGCATGTAGATATTACGGAAACTCTACTCCATTTCCAATTAGCAGGGATACACCGCCTGAGCACTTTAAATACCTTACGACCAAGCAAGCTCTTGAGGATATCCCCTATTTTGCGCAAAACTTCAGCCGCCCAAAGTTCGCCGACCTTGATCTCAGCCCCAGCTCTACACCCTGGGTCCTTGTCGGAGGTTCATATGCTGGAATTCGTGCTGCTTTTGCCCGTAAGGAGTACCCAGACGTTATCTTCGCCGCTTATTCTTCCTCTGCCCCGGTCCAAGCACAGCTGAATATGAGCATGTACTATGACCAAGTCTACCATGGTTTGGTCGGACATGGTTTTGAAAACTGTGCCAAGGATATCCATGCAGCTCTAGGTTATATAGACCAGCAACTATCAAACAATCACACTGCTGCTGCTACCAAAAAGCTATTTTTTGGCCCTGGAGCTGAGCAGAACAGCAATGAAGGCTTCACAGCAGCTTTGGTGACTATCTATACCTATTTCCAGAACTATGGCCTTGACGGTCCAGAAGGAACTCTGCGCGAACTCTGCCAGCATCTTGAAGTGGATCCTACAACGCAGGAAGTAGCAGGTCCTGATGGCTTCGCCCCAGTCCGTGGAAGCAAGCATGTGGCCGAACGTTGGGCTGCATGGCCAGCGTTCACGCCATTGGTCAATAATATTTTGGAGACCAATTGCAGAGGACTTAGTGATCCTGCTAAGCCGTCTTGTAAGCTGGACATAGCATATTATGACCCTGATTCTATCAGCTGGAGTTGGCAGTATTGCACCGAGTGGGGATTCTATCAAAGCAACAATTTTGGCCCTCATTCACTGCTCTCCCGCTACCAGACCCTGGAGTATCAGCAGGAAGTATGCAATAACCAGTTCGCGTTGGCGGTCGCAAACGGCATGCTACCATCACGACCACAGACGGAAGCCCTGAACAAAGAGTACGGAGGCTGGAATATCCGACCGTCTAATACTTTCTTCACTGGCGGAGAGTTTGATCCATGGAGAACATTGTCTATGCTGACAACTGAAGATATCGCGCCTGGGGTTGCGCCCGATGGAATCAGGTTCTCTACTAAGATCCCGAACTGTGGCGAGACGAGCGAGGACAAAGTGTTCGGATACCTTCTCAAAAATTCCGAGCATTGCTATGATTTTCAAGGCTTATCCACGGAAGGAAAGGCGGCTCGCGACCTGTTCAAGGAAGCATTGACAAAATGGTTACCATGCTTCAAGCCTTCAAGCCCCAAGGCTCCCAAGGTGAACGTGACGCAAGCGGAGTTAACAAAGGGGGCGGTAATGTGGGGTGCATGAGAAAGGTAGAAGATGTGGAGTGGATGAAGTTCAAGCCTCCCACCTCCGAGGGCCGATCTTGCGATTTAAAGCTAACCTCTTTGGGAGATGCTTGCGATGGCCCAACAAATCATGTGCCTGGATTATGTCTCTCTCGATACGGAGTACTTCCTCGTGCTCGGTATTCGGTCGCAATGAACTTTCTCTGTACATATTATTCAATGTTTGAAGTCACCCTTACACATGTGCTTTCAGTCAATCGATGTATAAGTACCTTCCTCTTTCCCGCCCGGGCACTATTCCTAGGTTCTCATTCGTGTCCAATTCACATCATTTAGCGGTACATATATTGCATTACTTCAAAAAACTGTAACTCCGTCGGCCATCATGCTGGCCCAAATTGCTCCGCTGTTTGGTGCCCTGTGCATTACCTTCCTAGTTCTGCAATACCTCCAGCGACTTTATCAGCAGCGCAAGCGAGCCCAATCTCTTGGATGTCAACCTGCCGCTCAAGGGCCATCAGGCATCCTTGGAATCCGATCGTTTGTACGGTTGCTCAACGAAGTCAGGCACAAACGATGGGTTGAATATCTTGCCGGGCAGTATGGGCGGTTCGGAAACACTTATACCCAGAAGGCTCTGGGTAAATGGATGTTGTCAACCATTGAACCGGAGAATATCAAAGCTCTCTTGGCAACCCAGTTCAACGATTTCGGCCTGGGAACCAGACATCGTGAATTCTATCCTTTACTTGGGGACGGAATCTTTACTCTCGATGGTTCCGGCTGGTCTCATGCACGTGGGCTGTTACGGCCTCAATTCACCCGAGATCAGGTATGGAAACCCCCTAATTACTGGAGGATATAACTGCTGACTCTCTTAGGTGGCTGACCTAGAGCTCATGGACGGTCATATCTCCCGCATGATTGATCTCATTCCCCGAGATGGTTCCAGTTTCGACATTCAACGTCTCTTTTTCCTTCTAACAATTGACTCTGCCACGCATTTCCTGTTTGGAGAATCGGTAGGTGCTTTGGAATCTTCCAACAGCGCAAGCCTCTTGGGGAGATCGTCTGTCGGAAGTGCACAGGGATTCGCAGAGGCATTTGGTACCGCCCAAGACTATCTGACAACCCGCTCGCGTGCTATGCACTTTTACTGGATGGTCAACCCGAAGGAGTTCCGTGAAGCCAATCAGCGTGTTCACGAGGTCGTTGATCACTATGTTCAGCTTGCTATCCAATCCAAGAATAATCCGGATAAAAAGTCTGATAGATATATTTTTGCGGAGGCTTTGGCTGCAGACAACGATGATCCAAAGGTACTGAGAGATAATATGCTCAACATTCTTGTGGCTGGTCGTGATACCACTGCCAGTCTGCTCAGCTCTGCATTTTTCTACTTGTCACGCAACCAGGATGTTTGGAAGAAGTTGCGACAAACCATCATCGACGAGTTTGGGGATAGCCAAAACCCGAAGGGAGAAATTACACAAGCAAAACTAAAAGATATCCCATACTTGCGATATGTGTTGAACGAGGGTATGTGCTTTTGCCTCTTTGCCAGTCACAGTTTACAGTGCTAACAAGATTAGTCCTCCGGTTGTTGCCCCCGGTGCCTCTCAACTTCCGTGTCGCTGCCAAGGATACTTCCCTACCAGTTGGAGGCGGTCCTGATGGAAGATCTCCAGTCTTTGTTCCAAAGGGTCAAGTTGTCGCATACAGTGTCTACGCTATGCACCGCCGTACAGACTTATATGGATCCGATTCTCATTCGTTCCGTCCAGAGCGCTGGGAGGAAAATGGCAGACGCGGTTGGGACTATCTTCCATTCAACGGAGGCCCTCGGATCTGCCTTGGTCGTAAGTTATATTT
This sequence comes from Aspergillus caelatus, assembly GCF_009193585.1. NCBI lineage: Eukaryota > Fungi > Ascomycota > Eurotiomycetes > Eurotiales > Aspergillaceae > Aspergillus > Aspergillus caelatus. The sequence continues at coordinate 97,258 of NW_022475379.1, forward strand.
TCATTTTCCCCCATATCAAGAGAAACGCTAACCATGGGATTTATAGAGCAATACGCACTTACAGAAGCAAGTTATACTCTTGTCAAGTTGATCCAACGCTTTGACACCCTCGAGTGCGCCGACCCAGAATTGAAACAGCCCGCGATCCTGTCTACTCTCACCATGTCGCATGATCGGGGTGTGAAGGTCAGACTTCACTCATCAGTGCAAAAAAACTGATTTGACCAGATATTATGCAATGCTTGAATGTCTTAATGATTATGACTGTACATAATGGCATACCCTGGATACAGGTCGCTCTAGGCTGTATGTTATGTATTAGCTGAAAGTCTCCAGGATTTATCTGCGCTAGACTACTCTTCCGGTACAATATACCAGTAATAAAGAATGTTTTCCAAGAATAGACCTTAGTAAATCAACTCAATCGAGTATCAACGCTCGATTCGTATACTAAGTTCTAGCCATGAACAGGTCTTGTGCCTAAGGCACCAAAGTACCCAACATGTGTAGAAAAACCCCAGCCACCTGTGGCTGATATAACATGTGGCGCACTTCCGTCTGGTCACTGGATGAATATCGCCCATTGATTCAGCCGTTTGAAGCTTTTAAATCACATCCTCAAATTTCACGAAAAGTGAATAAGAAAGAAGTAGCATTCACATTCCTCGCATTGTTATTAATTATTGAGGACTTGACCAGTCAATCAAGCATCGAATCTAATTGAGTATTGAATTACCCATTTGAATTTCACTATCACTACATTCACTTCAACATCGTTCTGGTCGGATCTTTTTCTCTCAAGAACTTTTGTACGCAAGGACGCGCATCGCGTGGAGTGAAATTTATTTTCAAGCCCATCGCCCTCCGTGCTCGGAAACAATGACCAGCACATCACAAGCTGCGCCGAAATTCCCCACGGTACCAGTTGTGGTACCCAAGATGGAGTACCCATCTGAACAAGGCCCCTTGAAGGTCTCGGAAACAAAGCCAAACAATAGTAATACGAACCAGACCAATGTCATCAAGTCCGAGGGTGACAACACAACTGTCAACACCACATCATCCCCGGCAATACAACAAGACTCCAATGCAAGCAAGCAGGTCTCTGAGTCGGAAATGCAGCTCGTATCATCTCTCGCAAAACTCCAGGAATTGGAGGCTATGGTTTGTCTTAACATCCGCTTATCCTTGGGTATACATGGCTAATATGCGATGCCAGATTCATCAACTGCGGACACTGCTCCCGGACCGTTTGTTGGAGCCTTTGGTGCCTATTGTAAATCCAAAGGCTGCGGCAGGGAGGGCAGTACCCAGGTCGCCGCAGATGCTGTATGAGCAGCTTTCGCAAGCTGCGAAGGCTGGTGTCGCCGAGGTGACAGAGTTTCAGAACATGTGGCGCAGCCCTGAAATGAACGCTGTGTGGCAACGTGTCGATGCGCAGATCAAGGAGAATGGCGGGCAATTGTTGCAACCGACCGGTGTTTGGGATCGGAATTATGGTACCCTTCTTGAAGAACTTGTCAAGGAGGAAAATGCAAGGATGGAGCAGCAGCGGAAGTCTGAGGAAGAGCTCGAGCGTTCGAGGATCCAGTCGACTGAAGGGTTTTGGAGGGCGATTGTCGACAGATTCGTCCAGAAGAATGTGCCTGGAGTGCGAGTCTTGCCGAGTAAATCTGAGACGGCTGTCACTATTGTCCTACCAAAGGCCGGTATGACATTCAAGGTACATACGGTCGGTGGATCAGAGGTGAACGGCGTGCCTGAATGGCAGGTCTCGAACCGAACGATGCCTGGTCAAGCTAAGACGAAACTCGAGAGCGCAGCATCCGATTGTTTGAACTCTCGTTCGCGACAGTGGGACCTCGCCTATCTTCTTGTGGGTGATTTCCTCCACCTACCCCAAGTAAACAAGCTAACAAAGACCAGGACATGATATCATCTTACTCCGATGTTAAACAAACACCCTGCATAAAGTGCGGCAAGATGACAGACAACGCAGCACAACTACCGGTCATTCGGCAACAGAAGCAGCTGTCTGAGCCCCAGCAACCACCAATCTGGGAAGCTTATCACCCAAGCTGTATCTGATTATTCGACCCTCATCATATCAATAGCACCACTATTCCTATAACATCGGCTGTACTATACATTGCCCCATTATCGGGCGCATTACAACTCAATATTTGTCAAGATACCATGCTTTCTCATCTAGTTAAACAACCAGACCACCACAAAACTACATTGAAAACCATACTCCAGGACGAGGAATCTTAGACTACTTCCCCCTTGGATGAAACCTCTTCCCCCCCCCCACCAGAAAAAAAAGGCTGGCTCATACGAGAGCTCCCTCAAATATGGATCACAGACACCTTCCCTATAGTGACTAGTTCAGTCAACACGACCATGCCCTGTCCAAGCCTATAACTCTTATTCCCACCCCCAAATATCTATCCAGCCTACCTACAAGCCAAAGCCAACGATAACCAAAGGCATCCCTCCAGAGCAAGGATTAGACCAGATCCAGGAAGTATCAAGCTTTAGTCTTTACCGAATCAACCTGGATGTGTATCATCTTGTAAAAAATGATCCGTTTCGCAATTCAATACGAAGAAGAATGAATTTTGTACTTGTGGCTAAGCGATATATATGTATTTACAACTATTAGCCGGGTAAGAGGGTATTAAGTTTTAGTATTGAACTGGCATGTTTACTCGCTTAGGGCGGTTTGTTCTTTGTTCTCTTGTATGGCCCTTTTCTGTTTTTGTTGTGGAGTCGGGTAGTTGTTGTACTATCGTAGTGAACTAGCATGTGGTTGGGGTTGGTGTAGAATAGCCTAGTAAGTCTGCAGTTCGTTGCTGTCTGGGCAACGTGATTGTTTTGATGCATTTGCTTGCTCTGAATTCTTCACAATATTTAGACCTCATATACATCAGGCCCTATTAGCTATTTATTTATTGACAGTATCATATAAAACAATGACTAACATCATATAGAATAATTATAACAATCCCGCTGCTGCTCTAATCGACAAAGAGGGGGAGAAAAAGAAAATCCAAAACCACAATCCCAACCATATTGCACAATTCAATCACATAAACGCCAGTCCAGCCTGCTGATGATCGCTATCATGAGAAATTGCTCAGCTAAATGCAACGCAGTAACGGTAACGTATAACTTCATCAATGGTCGGTTTTGAAGAATTACGTGAAGAAGACACCGGTGCCGCTTGCGAACCAGGTGAAGGATGCGACGGTGATAGCGGCCATGCCGACGGCGAACTTGATCGCGTTGCGTTCGGCGCTAGTGAGGGCACTGTTGCAAGTAGCACAGACGTAATCTAGGGCGCGTTAGTGTTAGCTTGTTTAGAAACGAGGCTTGAATGACCATGGGAGAAGGGAGAACGTACGGTCAAGTGGGGTGTAAGACTGCGGAGTGTACATTCCGAAGTTGTAACCGATTTGTGAGCCCAAGTGTCCAGCAGAAGCAGTGTCTCCAAGCGTGGAGTTCACATCGTAGACATACAAAGTGTACGTCGCGGTCAGCAGCGGAACCGTCGCATTAGATTGGTATTTCTTGGTATCCCAGACAACCTTGCCAGTTTCCGAGACGCTCATGTTGCTCGCGATGGTATAGGTTTCACTATTCTTGCTGCAGGATGCGACGACGTTGACGGCCGACGGTGTCACTTGAAGCGATGTGTATTTCCATTGGAAGGTCACATATTCGCCGATCTTATAGTAGGTAGTGGCTCCGGCAGAGGTAAGCATCGAGATACCACCCACGGGGTCCCGAGGATCGATCGAGGTAGACGAGGCATCGGTGCCCGTCTTCGTCGACTTGCCCGTCGCTTTTCCAGTCTTTGTGCCAGTCGCTGTCCCTGTCTCTTTGCCTGTCTTTTTACCGGTTTCTGTGGCGTCGCTCTGGGTTTCGGTCTTCGTGGCGCTCTGCTCAGTGGTAGCAGCAGCACCGGTTGTTGCTTTATCAGCAGCAGTCTCTGCAGAGGTTGTTTCTATAGAGATCTGTTGGTTATTGAACAAAGCATGATCGCGGTTCCGGATGATACTCACCCGCTCTAGCCACGACTTCACCGTGCGGGTGTGGCCAAGCCGAGACCATGCCCAGCAAGACTAGGAGGCATAATACAGGAAGAAGAGCGATGGACCGCATATTGACTTGAATCGAAAGATTCACTGCCTAGTTTGAACCACAAGATGGAGGATCGATGGACCCCTGGAGATCTCAAATTTAAGTCAACGGTCGGATCGGTGGCCCCCCTAGTTCCGAGCGATTGTGTCCAAGTCACGAACGCTGGCCGACGGTGGATGGATGAACCTAGCGAGGTGTATCGTGTTCAATGCAATGCTGACGAATGGTTCTGCGCGGAAGGAAATGGTAACGGGGGGTTGTAAAAGTCCTATTCGAGACTGGTGGGCCGGTGAAACATGCAGATCGGCTGATATGATATGATATGAGGGGACCCTGAACGAGTAAACAAAGCGAGTGACTGGGATTGTAACAACCCAACGTGTTGTAGTGGGAGGGCAAAAACGAGGGAAATGGGAAAAAAGAAAACACAGCAATCACAAGTGACTACAAATAGACAAAAGGCATTGGAAGGTCTGGTGAAAAGGACGATGAGAAAAGACCAGCGGGAACGAAGAAACAACTTGATTAATTGGTGTTGTTCTAACCTTTTTGGGCGCATGTGAGACATTTTGGGCTATTTTTGGGGCGGTTGCCGGCCTGAGGCAGTCGCGCGACCGTGTGATTTCTTCAACCCATTCGTTCAAACTAATTTCGTTCTTGTTGCCGATAAACTTATCATGGCTTTTTTTTTTTTTTTTTGTGACGTACCGGAATTATTGTCAAAATAATCTCCATGCTTTTTTTGTCTACTATATCTCTGAAAAACCGCTACGATCTGAATGCTTTTCTCTCCCGTCAAGGGTTTCCCCGGTCGCTTAACCTACCACTGAACAACTATTGACGACTATTGGATGCGCACCATGTTTATTGAATTTTTCTTCTTTTCTCTGGCTATTGCTATTTATCTGTAACATCAGGGTCATTAAGTACCGAAGATCGTCAACCACGGTGTAATAATATACACTCAAAATCCAAAAACTCATCCCAACCGACTCATTATGATTATTAGCATTAAATCAGCATATACATGTATCCAGGTATTGATACAATCATCTCAGGGACCAGAACGTCTTAACCCGATCCCCTGTGGAAGCACCACTCACGAAGCCTCGGTCACTTCGAGACCCATGGCAGGCCAGTGGCAAACCTCGTGCAGATTCTCCGCTTTAGGAAACTGGTTCGACGTTGAGTTGAACCTTGCTGCAGGAGGAGGGAATTGTAGGCTGGAGGTACTTCCACAGATAGAAGAGCTGGGGCGCATTGTGGTACCAGTCGCAGACTATTGCGGGGATGTTAGTGGCGAGTTCCTGACATTGGATTGAGGGCTCCACTAGAAATGGAAACTTACCCAACCAGCCGCCGAATCCCTGCTGTTCCGACCACTCCAGACTGTCACCGTTGATGGAGAAATCACTGTTACCATATCCGGTGTTGATCTCGACCGGCTCCCACGCTGTGGAAATGTTAATCCTAATGTTCCTGTGCCCCGAGGGCAGGAGAGGGGGGAAAAGCTTACCGCCGTAGTTGTTCTGTGGTCGCATTACCAACCCCCAAGGAAAAGGTGTGTCGAGACTGAACTGGACATTCGTGCCGTTCAGGAATGCCGGGCTTGCGGTACCAACGTCCGAGGTGAGAACAGCATCGTTAAATCCAGCACCGGTGTGGTAGCCGTAGACGTAGAGGTCGTTGTGTGCCGAGTTGTCAGCGCCAGTGGTCTTGAGATGGAAAAGGTCCTTGGGCGTGTCGCGAGTACGGAGAATGGGGTTGGCCGCCACGGCGGAGACCAGCAGAGCGAGCGAAGAGAAGAACTTCATTGTGAAAAGAACTCGATGTTTTTTTTTGGGAAAATTAGGCGCGATAGTAATAGGTATTCTTAAAAGATAATCTAGCAAACAAGAAGGAGAAGAAAGACAGGTTGGTGAGGATTGAAGATTGAAGATTGATGAGGAATGTGGAATATATGATCGCGGGGTGGCAAAGGGAGGCGATGGGATTGAAGTAACTATTTATGCCCGAATAGCCACCGCACCACATGCACTTTCTCCCTTGACTGTGGAGAGGATATCGGCCCCGATTCCCCGAGCAGTGGAATGGTTAGTTACTGGTTTGCTATCGTTCAACGGAAACAGGGAAAAAAAAAAAAAAAAAGGAAAGGAAAGAAAAGCGAAAGAAAAAAGAGTAAGTGGCACTACAGTTGGGGCCACTCACTGACTTGGCAGTAGAGGGAGAGCTCCACCGAACGCGGTTGTATCCTTTCCACTTGGCCTGCGTAAGAATTCATGGAACTGGGTCTTTGCAGCGGAGATCCTTAGCCCAGTGGACCAGTGAAGTTGAGCGATCGTCGGTTGCTGGGGAATACAGACGCGGAGAATTGCTAAGATGCTGAGACATACTCCAACACACACAGTCTACTATGTATGATCGGTTTATTTCTGTAGAATTATTTCCCTCAAAGTGCACATGTACACAGTATGTATGTACAGTACAGTACAGTACATCATGTATGATTCCTATTCTCCGTGCGGCAATGCATTGTGTAGTCGATGTGGATAAAATCTGATACAGACTTACTCCATAATGTACATCATGTTTCTTTTTTAGGTGGTCTTGAAAATGTCTCTGAGGCTCCTGATTGAATAGATCTCATACGTCTTAAATTAAATCCAACTGATCTTCGCTTCTATTTTTGTTGATTCCTCCACGATACTGCACACACCTGACATCGACATTAAAGGACCACTGCATAAGTTTTTTTTCTCACGCCGCTCGGTTTTTTGGACAATTTTTTTTTGGCAGATAAGGATAACCATATCAATTCCATGGGTTCAGCCTCTGGCTACTGTCATACCCCATAATCAATTACGTCGAGAATTGTCCTTTCGGCTCTTTTCTCCACCTCGGATCCATGGGTGAGCCACCATTGACCATACAGGAACAATTCTGCAAGGATTGAACAAAACCACTCTGAGTATTGCGATTCCATATACGCTAATATGCAAGGCTCAATCATAATAAGCAACTCAAGGCCAGCCAATGTTGGAAAATATGGGAATCAGGAAGGGGGGAAAGGACAAGGAAAGGGTGGGGAAAAGGTGGGCGAAAAATAGGACCAGTATCCTTTAATCTTCTATACAAATGCATTCGATTGATTGTTTACATCATGATCATCGGGTTCCACTAAGTAAGCTTGGGACAAAATCCCGTCTTGCATCACTAGTAATCATAATTGTTCCTTTCCTTATGAACCCGTGTGGACGACACCGATCTCTTAATATCCCTGCGAAGAAAACGAAGTTGCGAGTCGTGGCCCGCCGGGTATATTCTGATATTCCACTAGCCTATATGGAGAGGGAGAGGGAGAGAGAGTTATATTTTGAAGAATTATATGTCTTTGTATTAAGTATTATATAAACCATATACAGTTGGCAAAGGATAGGGATGGACGATACCCATTCAAGTAGTATACAAACCCAAACTCCTTCCCTTCTATAGCCACGGAACTCCGTATCCCAAGCCCAAGCCAGTGTTAAGAGCCCATCCACGGCAGCATGCTATTTAGTTCTAAACAATACCCACTACGCCAATGCCTCTAGTATCATCAAGCTTTTGTCCCAGCTCATCAAGCCACGCACGGAGCTGGGAGGAAGAGAAACGCCAGGGTTAGGGGGAAAAAAAAGCAGGAAACGACCAACTATCTCTTCTTAGCGTACTCAGTCTTCAGAGACCATTTACCTCGACCGTTCCGTCCACCCTTCTCCAGCACAGCAATGGTTTTAAGCATTTCCTTAAACTCAGCTGATCGTTGTGGTGTGGTGCAGAAACGGTTGAAATGGTCAATCAGCATCTGCGTATGAACGGACCCGCCGTGGGATACAATAAAGTCTCGAATCATCGTCATGAAATCCGCTCCACTAGGTGCCTTGCCTGGCGCGGGGCTGTTACTGCCGCTTCGGGAAGAAGGAGTGCGTGCAGAAAGATTGGCCAGGATGCTAGCTGATGACGGTCCGGCTGCAGCTCGTCTCGCAGAACTGCTACCTCCACCGAAGGCCGGGCGTGCTGTGGGCTCCTCTGGCCTCCCAGCAAGTCCGAACTGACCTGTCCATGTTGGCGTCCCAATGGGCACAGACCGTGCTGCTTCTCCCGCTCGGCGCAGCTCCTCGGCGGCTTCGGCGGCGACCTTCTTCGCTTCCGCTTCGATAATCTTGGGATCCGCACGTACAACCCGCTTGCCATTCACGATCTGATCATGCTCGAGCGCGGAATGAACGCCAGAGCGGGCGAAGATGCCCTCCATGATACGTGACTCCTTATTAGCACCGGGAGGTCCCTGGTCTTTGTCGCTCGCCGGCTCCGAGTCGCCCTGAAAGTTCTCAATTGATGCTACACCTTCAACACGGCTAACGTCTTTCTTCTCATCTTGCTGGTTCCTCGGGTGACTCTGTACGCGGGTACCTGTGCGTGTCTGCTGAGTGGTCGTGCTACTTCCCTCTTCATAGGTGATGTCGGCTTCTTTGAAAATCTTGCTTGTTTCCGTTGGGCCTTGGCCCTCTTCTCCGAGAGAAAATAAGTCGTGCAAATCGCTTAGTTGGAAAGTCTGTCGTTGCTTAGGATCCTTCAATATCTTGTTAGTGAGGAATTGCTTGAATATTTGTCGGTGATAGATTTTTTCCTCGATTGTCCCAGCGGTCATCAATCTATATACTGTAACATCGCGCTTTTGTCCAAGCCGCCATGCTCGCTCACGGGCTTGCACATCGGTTGATGGGTTCCAGTCGGGATCATAAATGATCACCCGATCAGCCCCGGTTAGATTTACTCCCAACCCTCCTACCTTTGTGGTAAGGAGAAACACGTGAAGATCCGGATTATTATTAAATTCGTCAACCATCGATTGCCGATGGGCGATAGGTGTGGTGCCATCCATCCGTCGATAATTGAACCCCGACAGAGATTCCACAAATTTTTGAAGGATGTCCAACATAATACGATGCTGTGTAAATAGAAGGGTCTTATGCCCCGTATCTTTCCACAGCTCAAGGAGTGACTTGACGACCTGCATTTTGCCCGATTTATCAGGGTCACCATAGTCTGTTTTATGTGACGTAAGCTTGTGGCTCTGTAAGTCTGGGTGGTTGCAAATTTTTCGCAGAATATCCACTCCATATAACACCTGCCTGCGGCCTCTGAGAATAGATTGCATCTCTTCAGAGCCGAGGAATGTCTTATACGCCTGTCTCTGCAACTTCGTGAGCTTGCAGAACAATACTTGCTCGCTCTTCTTAGGAAGGTCCGCGGCAACATCGATCTTGAACCGCTGCAGGAGATACGGGCTGATGGCATCTTTTAAAGTCTCTGCACATTTCGCTGCTGTTTGCACTTGTAAGTTTGAAGCATTAGCATATCCGCCCTGACGGATGGGGAACTCGAACTGATTTCGAAAGTTCACCAAGGTCCCCAGACGCATGGGGAAAACAAAGTCGAACAACGACCAAAGTTCTGTCAGGTTATTCTGTATCGGTGTGCCTGACAGAATGATCCGATGTGGTGTCCGGAGTTCCTTGCAATGGATAGTGATCGAAGTGTTGGGATTGCGGATCTTGTGGCCCTCATCTAGCACAGCACAGCCCCATTCCACTGGAATTAGAAGAGGGGTATAGGTCTGCAGGCCGGAGTACGTGGTCACCAGAACATGGCCCTCCTCTACCACACGTTTGACGACTTTTCTCCCGGCTTTTAGCCCACCCAGACTGCGGCGGCTATCCCACGTCTGAGACAGAAGCGCGTCTTCCCTACTACTCTCACTTCGAATATTTACCATTCCACTGCCGGAGGTGTGCAGAATTGAGACACGAAAAGGCGGCCACCAGCGGTGGAACTCATTAACCCATTGTTTCATGACAGTTGCAGGACACACAATAATGACCGGCTTTGTTAGCTTTTTGCTGTAGTGAAGCCCGGCCAGGAAAGAAATGACTTGAATTGTTTTCCCAAGTCCCATTTCATCCCCAATAATTCCTCCTACTTGCTGCTGCTGCAATTCCCATAACCATTGCACCCCTGTCTTCTGATAGTCAAACAACAGGGGATAAATGTCACCAGGGATACGGTATCCGTTGTCATACTCCACGTCGGGTACACTGGGATGAGCCATGAACCACTCCTCCTGTTCTTCATGTTCATGAGCGTCTGTACTGCCCTGCAGGGCACGCTTCCGCGCAGCACTCCTTCGTGTGACCCAATTCTGAAGCCTGGATTGATAGACCTTCTCGTTTCCATCATCCAGCCCGCTGAAATCCTCTATATCGTCTGGGGTCTTCTTGGCCTTGCTTCGAGTTGCGGATTGCGGCGGCGTTCCCTCGGGTACAAAGTCCTCCTCATCTTCTGATAGCGACTTTTCCTCTTCCGACGCTACATAACTTGCTGAGCCATCGTCCGAAGCTACATCTTCCACATTTGTTGCTATCTCATCTGTTTCCTCAGAATCCATGGTTGTCTCTCTGTCCTTAGCCATGTTGGTCAATTTTCTCCGCTTTTTGGGATAATCATCCACTTCCATAGATGTTTCGCTCGCTTCATCAAAGCCAAAGCTAGGGCGCACAAGGTTTCGGTGAGATACCGCAGATCGGTTTTTGACTTGTTCCAATGCCTCTCTTTCGTCGCGCTCGTCTTCGGCGTCGATGAGAGCGTCATGCAGACTAGCAAGGGGTCCCTCATTCGGGCCGGCACTCATTTTGGAGAATGGTGTTATCTTCCCTGTTCGGATGAGATAATCCCTGCGAGACTCATTAGGCATTCGACCTGTCCCCATAGCGGCCCCACCAGATTCCTGTCCTTCATGTCTTTCATTAATACGTTGCTGTATTTCTTTGAGGTCATTTGCCAACGTGGCATTACGGGTTTCTAGTTTTTGAATCTCATTCTGTAGACGGACCCGGGCAGATGTACCAACTGGCTGGGACATTCGCTGGTGTGCTTTTAAAATCTGAGCTTCAAGCTTTCTATAAGAACGTTAGAATATGTCTCAAAAAAAGCCTTTGCCACCGATGTTTATACTCTTTTTCATGTGTTGTACGTTCTAGTCTTCTATTGTCACGTTCGTCTGCTTGCTCCGTGAGCAACCTGTCGGCCTATATACATTAGCAAACAAGAACCCTAAGCGGCACGGTGACAGATACCTGACGAGAAATATCTCTCTCGAGGTCATCCTGGTCGCGAACGTCGGCTTGAAGCTCCCGTAGACGGCTCGTTTCATCTGTGCCCATTGCAGAAGCTTGATCTGAGTGAACTGGAATTGTTGACGAGACTGCATTTGAGAGCATCGCTTGTTTGTCCTTGATGTGCTCATTCTGAGCCAAGGAGTCCGGACCGCCCTCCATGTTGTTGTCCATACTCGGTGAAGAAAAGAAAAAATTAAACAAATGTGAAGCTGCTGCTATACCAAAATCTTCGAATTACCAAATGAGGAGAGACTATGTACGAAGTAAAGTCTCGATAGAGGAGTATATCTTTAAAGTAAGAAATTATCCAACAAGACTGTCTCAAGATCTGTTGGCGCAGTACATGATTCAACGGGTAGTTTAAACCAGGATACTGCTTAGAGACCTCGGAAAAGGAAAGGTCACTCTAAGACTGAGCTTAGATTATGTTATACAGTTCCCTGCGTATCAGTCATATGCATCAGGAGGATTAGTACAAGTATAACGTGAATGAACCAGCAAGGCCTTCACAAGTATTATCCATGTCTTGATAATCATAATTACGGCAGAATGGTTTCACCGATTGTGAGTCACTGACCGCCTTCGGGGCTGGACTGTCCCAAACTGACTAACCAGACGTTCGTCATGGCTTAGCCTCCCACGTCACTGGTGGCATCAGCGTTGGGGCCACTGGGCCGCCATACGGAGTATAGTCTGGATTGGGTATTAATCTAACTTTTTTGTTGACTGATTGATGCCTATCAATTGTGATTCTAGGGCTCATCTCTGTTGAATGTCGAGCATGCCACTAAATAGCGGGGAATACCTTCTTTGGCCTAATTTAGTTCCGCCTAAGTTGCATGCCACGGGAGATACCTAGTGTTTAACTTACGAAGCTGTCTTTTTCATGCTGCAAACGTCAACTGACTTTTGTATAGTACATACTGTACGAGCTGGACGGGTAATTCGGGTTGTATACTAGGCATCATGGCTTGGGACTTGGTACACATAGGTACGATATAATCATTCTGAATCCGCTTTGCGACCTAACTGTGCCGTAGCAGTTACTGAGTAGTAATTATGGAGGTATTGTGTGTTCTTTCAGTGGAACAGACGCTAAGAGGCTGGTTGGGCGAGGTAAAAGTAAACAAATACTACTTGGTAATATGTAATATTAAGGAATGCAGTAAATAATAATGACAGCCAACCTAACCCTATACGAAGAAGTTTAACATAATACAAATAAAAAGGTCTTAAAGAAAAAAAA